>NC_077232.1:309070115-309162615 GCF_027887165.1 Monodelphis domestica | reverse complement strand
TGGCCCAGCCCTTTGCAGGACCCTTCCGGGGCCCACCTTTCTCTCACCTTTCCCCGTGGCTCCGCGGGGGCCCGGAGGCTACACCCAGTAAAACGGTTTCAGCTGATGGAGTAAACCAGGTTGGGGGCAACTTCCCCACAGAAGAGTGGAATGAGAACGGCTTGATCCAGTGGCCAAGAAGGCGGCCGAAGCTAACTCTGTGGAGTTAGACACTGAGGGTGCCGCGGTCCTCCGCCGCCTCCTGGGCCTCCCCCGTTGGCCTGACTTTTGTCTTGGCCCTGGACTGGCGGGCTCTAGGGGAGAGCGTGATTGACGACTGTGTGAAACGCTGCCCCACAGGATCCACGTCCCAGACAGGTCAAGACACGGCTGCAGAGTGGAGGACAAACGACACCCACAGACACACCCACACACAGAGATACGCAGTTTAAAGAACAGTGACGCGTTTGATTGTTTTCTGGCCATGTTCCCTCCAAGGGAAACGTAGAGACCCTGGGGCTCAAGTTTCTTCACGTTTTGGTGCCCTTGTGGTTGTCCGGGGAGGGTCCCCTCTCAGCATAGCATTTTTAGACATGCACAATAAAATCCATGAGATTCCAAGGGAAACCGAAGGTCAGTGAAAACAAAGGGAGAATGTTTCTGCCCCATCCAACATTACACATTCCCTGAAATCCATCAGTGGAGCCCACACTAAGAACCCCTGCTCTAAGATGGCAGGGGAAGACGCGCTTTTATAGGTTGTAAATGCCAGAGGTGGGATTTGAATCAGGGCCTCAGCCTACAGAGGCACACCTGTCCCCCTTATCCCAGGCTGGTCTAAATCTGCTCGGTAAGACTGTACTATCTTCATTTTGCTGCCAGTGACTTGGAAATACGTGGAATGAATGAATGAATGAATGAATGAGGCATCCATTAAGTGCTTACTGTGTACAAGGTACTCTGCTAAGAGCTGGACACCAAATAGAATAGCTAGATAGTCCTTGTGCTCCAAGAACTTCAATTCTCATGGGAGAGACCCCACCTCTGGAAACAGCACTAAAGGCAAAGCCTTGAAAAGGGATAGGTTGGTTTCCTTTCAATTCTAGTTTAAGACACTGGAGGGCAGTCACTGTTCTGCTCAAACATATTTGTTTTCTGATGCTTCTTTCTCCAACTTGTCCTTGGGGAAGAAAAAATGGAACATTCTCACTTTCATCCTCTGCACCGCTGAAATTCATGGATGTTACCCTGTAATCAGCCACTAGACGGATTAGGAGAAGATCATAAACCAGAGAAGCCCTCATTTTCCTTCTCAGCACCCTTGCTGATTTTTGGAGTTTTCTCCTGTGTTCTCTGAATATCTTCATTTCTGTACATGCCAATTGTAAGCAAATATGTAAAGATATCCTTCATATGCTTACATTCCTTTGATACTTAAGGAGTGATTTTAAAAATTCTCTTTCTAGAATTTAAGCCATATCACAGAGGGATTCTATCTTCTACCTTAAGATTCTTTCTTTCTTTCTTTCTTTCTTTCTTTCTTTCTTTCTTTCTTTCTTTCTTTCTTTCTTTCTTTCTTTCTTTCTTTCTTTCTTTCTTTCTTTCTTTCTTTCTTTCTTTCTTTCTTTCTTTCTTTCTTTCTTTCTTTCTTTCTTTCTTTCTTTCTTTCTTCTTTCTTTCTTTCCTTTCTTCCTTTCTTCCTTTCTTCCTTTCTTCCTTTCTTCCTTTCTTCCTTTCTTCCTTTTCTTCCTTTCTTCCTTTCTTCCTTCCTTCCTTCCTTCCTTCCTTCCTTCCTTCCTTCCTTCCTTCCTTCCTTCCTTCCTTCCTTCCTTCCTTCCTTCCTTCCTTCCTTCCTTCCTTCCTTCCTTCCTTCCTTCCTTCCTTCCTTCCTTCCTTCCTTCCTTCCTTCCTTCTTCCTTCCTTCCTTCCTTCCTTTCTTTCCTTTCTTTTCTTTCTTTCTTTCTTTCTTTCTTTTCTTTCTTTCTTTCTTTCTTTCTTCTTTCTTTCTTTCTTTCTTTCTTTCTTTCTTTCTTTCTTTCTTTCTTTCTTTCTTTCTTTTCTTTCTTTCTTTCTTTCTTTCTTTCTTTCTTTCCAAAGGCAAAACAAACAAATGACTCAAAACCCCCCAAATCCAACCTCTGCTGATGCAAGCCAGCCCCTCTCCTACAACTTGGATTTTTAAAAAAGTGCTGTATGCTCAAGGTCATATGGCCACATTGTGTTAGAACAAAACAGTATAATTAAGATTGAACATGATAAAAATGTAATTTTGACTTGCTTCCCTTTCAGTTGGACCAACAGGCTCCCCTTAAGCTGTACCTTTAATGAAAAAAGTCTATTTGCCCAGTACAAGTATTTTCTAGAATAGTGGTTCTTAAACTTTTTGGTCCCTTTATGTTCTTAAAAATTACTTAGGACTCCAAAAACTTTTCGTTGATGTGGTTGATACACACATACTCTGTGTTTACACAATTTATATGTAGTCCACAAGTATGTATAGACACACATACAGCTCTTTCTCTCCTCACATGTGTATATAGACATATGCACATCACTGCGATGTTGATTTTACTGATTTGGAATGGAAACATCTTAGTATTCCTGCAAAAATAGTTTCGACCTCACAGACCCATTGAAATGGTCTCACAGCCCGCAGAACGTCTCATCATCCTGTGAGGACCCCTGTCCTAGGAATTTCTAGAAACTTGCGTGAGGAATTTTACAGGGGAATAGAAGACTCAAACTTCTTATGTCAAACAAGCATTTGGATGACATGGAAGATTGTCCATTGGGCAACCGTCCTCTAAAAAGCTGCTTGACATAACTACTAAATATTGTTGTTGACAGAGCCGATGCCAACGGAATGACTTTGTTTACTTGCTTCAGCATCTCTTGGTGTGCTACTGCTGAGCATAATATAATTACCTCTGTCTGTTAACGATGCAATCGTGGTACGGTTTATCGCAGCTGTGCTAACGACAAGCTAGATGGCTAGGTAGATCCCTGCTCTGGAGTCAAGAAGCCCCCTCTTCCCGAGTTTAAATCTGACCTCAGATACTGACTAATGGTGGGACCCTGGGCAAACCACCTAATCCTGTTTGCCTCAGTTTCCTCTTCTGTCACATGAGCTGGAGAAGGAAACGGCAAACCACTCCAGTGTCTGCCAAGAAAAGCCCAAATGGGGTCAGGAAGGGCTGGAGATGACTGAACAACAGTCACATGTGCATGCTAGAATATAATCCAACAGTTATCGTTCCTGAGAGTTGCAGTTTCTCCTGTTCTTTGGGATTATTTGCTTAGTGCTATGCGCCTGTACTACCCAGACATGTGCATACAATATGTGGTGCGTGGAATTTAACCATTCTAGTCCCCGAGACAACTGCCAAGCAAGAAGCTTCTGTGCTGTACTATGCCTCTTGCCTGACCTACGTTCCCCTAATCCTTACCTTCCATCTTGGAATCAGTACTAAGTACTGCTTCCAAGGCAGCAGAGCCGTGATGGCTGGGGACGGGGGCTGGTCTTGGGCTTGGTCTCCAGGCCAGGCTCTCTATCCACTGGGCCACATTGGCCTCTCCCACATGACATGCTAATGTGGACCTGATGTTGATGCTTCCAGGATCCGGAGATAATCACGCTCGAGATTTTGAGGCCTGATATTCCTCTCCATGCTGGGATATTTATCGGTGGGTGCCGAGTCAATTTGCAAGGGCCTAAATGGGACACACTCTCCCCTACCTCCCTCTCTCTGTTAGCTGCAACAGCTAACATTTATATGGTGCTCCCTATTGGGTATTTGGATAAATACTTCAAAATGATCATTTGGTGCCCGTAACAACCCTGGGAGGCAGCTACTATTATCATCTCCATTTTAGAGATGGGAAAACGGAGATAAGCAGAGGTTAAGTGTCTTGCCTAGTGTCTTAGGTCAGATTTCAAATTTGGGTCTTCCTGAGTCTTGGCCCAGCACTGTATCCAGCTAGCTGTACCATTGATTGATGTTGTATCCTGGTACTTAGCACAGTGCCTAGCATACAGTGGGTGCTTAATAAGTGCTTAATGTCTTGGCTTCTACTGGCCATTTGTGCCATGAAGTCCTTGAGGCTGCTATCAAACCATCTGGCCAATGACTCTGATTTTGTCAGTCTGTGTAGCTGTGTGAAGAGAGGATGAAAAGACTGTTTTTTCCATCTTGGACTGAGATGACAATAATGAGAGAAAAAAGAGACAGAGACAGAGGGAGGGAGAGAGAGAGACTGTGTTTGAGATTTTAGAAATGTTCCAGTAACAGCCGAGACAGCTTTTCTTTTGAACCTGGAGAGAGGCTTAGAAGGCGATGGACCTTCACTCAGAGCAGAAGGAGAGCGAGTGAGCCTTTGGTCCAGCTGCAGATGCTGTCTCTCCTTCTTGAGTATTAGAAGATTCTGAGCATCACTCAGCCACTTCTCTCTTCAAATACTGACGCTGTGTGACCATGGAGAAACGACTCAATTTTCCTCAGCCTCAGTTTCCTCATTTGTAAAACGGGGGTCATATTACTTAGTGCCTTCTTCATGGGGTTGTTGGGAGACTCAGAGGAAGTAATCCTACTGACCAGATCACAATTCCTTGGTCAAGTGAGAAGATGGTTTCCAGGGCTGAAAAATGTACCAGTTGTGACCAGGTGAAGACCCTATCTAGTCAACTTAGCCACATTGGATGCTGTGAGGCTGACTCAGAGCAGAGGAATATCCCTGGGCTGGTACTGAATTTGTTTGAGCCTTTGGAATCCCCCTACTCCCTATGCTTGCGCTTCCCTGGCATGGTCTAGAAAAGCCGATTGGAGATGCTCATGTGTCCTAAATTACATGAAAATAAAACTGCTTCCAAATGAAGCTTCTGAGAGATAAGGGCGAATAAAGACCGTCACTTAAGGATTATGAGTCAGTGTAGGTGCTGGAGAAAAGGCAGATGACAGCTAATGGTATATATGGTGCCATTCTGCCAGGAATTCTTCCTAGCTTTATGTTTTCCCTCTTTTTTCCAGATGTGACATTTGAAAGCGAATTCTCAAGAACAGCTTCAAGGGAGAAACTCTTTGGGGAGAAAAAAAATCTAAACACAATAATCTGGGTTATTAATACTTAACACAATATGGAACCCACAACCCTAAAATAAAATAATATACATTTATGGCATTCCATGGTTTTCTTTGAAAGTTTTGTACTTTGCTTTATTTATCATGAGCTAAAAGGCCACTCTTGTATATTTTCATATCAGGAAAAATACTGCCCATGAAAACTTGGACAGGTTACTTAATTTCCTATGGACTCAGTTGTTTTATTTGTAAAATTGGTAGGAAGGAGAAAGGGAGTTTGAACTGGATCATTCATAAGGAACCGTAAAAATGTAACTCTTATGATCTTCTCTTCCTTGGGTTAGGAGGGTAGCAACCGAGATGGAAGTCCTGGAAAGAAGGGCAAAGGCTTTCATGTTTGCCCACACTGTCCTCCCATCGTTAAGCAAAATTCCACGCTCTTTTTTGGGACCCTAATGCCAAATGTCAGGGGAATGAGAGCCCTATCGGAAACATCAGGTGGAATCCCTGGGTGCTCTCAGAGAGGGTGAGCAAGGTTGCTAAAAGGAAGAAAAAAGAAAAGAAGGAAGAAAGAAAGAAAGAAAGAAAGAAAGAAAGAAAGAAAGAAAGAAAGAAAGAAAGAAAGAAAGAAAGAAAGAAAGAAAGAAAGAAAGAAAGAAAGAAAGAAGAAAGAAAGAAAGAAAGAAAGAAAGAAAGAAAGAAAGAAAGAAAGAAAGAAAGAAAGAAAGAAAGAAAGAAAGAAAGAAAGAAAGAAAGAAAGAAAAATGCCCAGTGGTGTTTTCCTAAAGTGGCTGAGTGTGGTTCTGGATCTGACTGATGAGAACGGAGTGCTAGGTTTGAATGTTCCCTTTCTGTGCTTCTGTGTTCTCATCCATAAAATGGGGATAGCCCTAGCACCCCACAAAACAAAGAGCATAGGACACCGCATCAATGTGAGCTCTCTTGTCCTTGGAGGGGGAACTCTTCAATGGACCGGGAAGAATCCCCCAGCAGGTGAGAAAGTGATCCAGCAGATGGCAGCAGCAGCTCAGCAGGGAACCAGCCCAGTGCGAGCAGTGGAGGCAAGACCGCCGGCAGTGAGGCAGTCACAGCACGGAGGGGCATGAAATGATCCCGGCTGGGAGGCATCTGAAAGCACTACAGCCAGCTCTTTTGTCCTAGGAGGGCTCTCTGCCTCCCACCAGAGACTGTGCATCTTTTGCCTCAAGGAAATCAATTTACTTTGCTCTTGTTTTGAATGAATGAAGAAAGGTGAGCGCATAACAACCATATGAGAAAAATGCTATCAATGACTACTAAGATGCTCTTTAATTTACTTTGTTATTCTTTCAAATGATTGTTTTTGAATACGCGTGTTGTCTGGCCGGATTTGGTGAAATGGATTGGAAATGGGGGCTCGGGAAATTAGGTTTAGACCAACATCTCCTACTACATACTATACAAAAAGTACCAAATGAAGGCCAGATCATCCACACAGGAGGAGAATGAGGAAGGAAACCCCTTGGATTGGACAACTATGGACTGTGGAAGATGTTCTTGACCGAAGAATTAGGAGCGATAGCAGGAGGTTACACTTTTGATTACATAAAAACATGAAGTTTTTGAACAAGCAAAATCATTGCAGTTAGTATCAGAAAGGAAACAAGTAACAGGGGAAAATCTTTGCAACAATTTCTCTGATAAAGGTCTGAGATCTAAGACATATAGAAAATTGGGGGAAAATAAAAGAGGAGTTATTTCTCAGTAGGTATGTAGTTAAATGACAGGAATAGGAAGTTCTCAAAAGAAGAAAGGCAAAGCATCAACAGCGATATTCAACAATGCTGCAAATCTCAAAAGAAATGCACATGAAAACAGCTCAGAGTTTCTGCCTTACAACTGATTGGCAAAGATGACAAAAAAGGAAAATTTCAATTGTTGGAGAGCTTGTGGGAAGACAGGAGCTTTATTGTACTTCTTGTAGAGCTGTGGAATTGTCCAACCCCTTTGGAAAGCAATTGGCAATCAAGCCTGCAGAGCCCTAGCAATAGCATTACTCGACCTATATCCCAAAGAAATCAGAGGAAGAGGAAAAGGCCCACACGTTCAGAATGGTTATAGCAGCACTCTTGGTCAGAGCAAAGAACTGAGACACAGAAGGTATCTGTCAGTTTCTGGACAAATTCTGCGTGTGAATGTGATAAAGTATTTCACTGCAAGAGATGACAGAAGAGATTTTCAGTCACCTGTGAGGACTTGTATAAGCAGATGTGGAGTGAAGGAAGCAGGACCAGGAAAACAACTTATATACTAGTTATAAGACTAATGATGAAAGGCTGTAAAAGAATGATGAATGCAATGAGCAATCCTGGCTCCTCTGGGCCAAGAAGTAGATGCACAATGAGACATATACTTCATTTTATTTTTATTTATTAAAACTCTTACCTTCTGCCTTAGAATCAATACTACATATTGGTTTCATGGCAGAAGAGTGGTAAGGACAAAGCAACGGGGGTTGAGTGACTTGTCCAGGGTCACATAGCTAGGAAGTGTCTGAGGTCAGATCTGAACTTAGAACCTCCCATCTCTAGCCTTATTTATTGTTTATATATTTAATTTTTAGTTAATACACGAACACATTAAAGTCAGAGAAGAACCACATTTTATTCTGGTTTGGGCTTCACTCAAGAGGGCTGCAGTGTATTTGACCCCTTTGATTTAGAGAACTTTTTCATAGATCTTGGAATTTGTCCTCTGACAACTGCCTGGTCATATCTTTTGATCATTTATCAATTGGGGAATGGCTCTTTTTCTTGTAGATTTGACTCAGTTCCATATAGCAGTAGAAATGAGAGCTTTATCAGAGCAATTTGGTACAAAGATTACCGTACCCCCAAATTTCCTGCTTTTCTTCTGATTTTAGCTGCATTGGCTTTCTTTTTCTTTTTTAAATGTTGTGTAATCAGAATTATCCATTGTACCTTCTCTGAATCTCACTGCCTCTTATTTTGTCATGAACTCTTTTCCTATCTAGAGATCTGACAGATAATTCTTCCATGAGCCACTGATTTGCTTATGAGGTCACCCATTATGGCTAAACCATATACTCATTTTGAGCTTATCTTGGTATACAGTATGAGTTGGAGACATGCATTCCAAGATATGATTAAGGCGCAGACTTATTTTATGTGATTATATTTATTGGTTACGAGGGAGGGTTCTTACTTTCCTGATGTGGGAAGAAAGCTGAGAGGAGTGGGTGGTAGCAATAAAGATGCCTAGAAAGAAAGAAGCATGGATGAGTCATGAAAAGTAATCGAAAGAAAGTGGAAAGGAACCCAAGTAAGCAAGCAGTGTTGAAACCATTATGTTACATTTCAAGCAGACAAAAAACCACAACAAACTCTACACCGTGGAGCTCCGTATGCAGTTAGTTCTCTTGGTCTATTCTTTGTATGGGGAAATGGTCCCATTTGTCAAGTTTATGATCATTTAATGCAGGAGCTAACCAACGAGGACTTGGGTCTTAGAGCATGTACAACATTCTCTGCCTGGTGCCAGTCTATCAGCAGGCTTGGTGAGTCTGCTTCCAACAGTTTGTAATGGAAGGGGACTCGTTGTCCCCACTTGCAAGCAAGAGTTATGACAAGACTTGAAGTTGTTTGCTTAGCTGGAGCTAAATATTCATGCAAAATGGGCAAACTCTCTTTCTCTCTGTCCTGTGGTGGTGAGTGAGGCAAAAATGACTGTGGACCTCTGAATGGGGAGGGTGATTGTGTTCTCTACCAACTGGCTGCCATGGGATGATGAACTCATGGTGCCATTGATTCTTGCATTCTATTCTTTCCATATGTCAGGCGAATGAGACAAAAGAGACTAGGTTTTGACTTTGGGAGCTTTGAAGGATCAGAAGAGTCATCAGGGTGGTAGTAGCCAGAGGTAAGTCTGGTGAGGAGCCAGAGTTGAGGAATCATCTGCTTGACCCATCTCAGGGTGAATCAACAAATTTGTACCATACCAGCGAAGACATGGAATTTATCAGCTGTTCCATACCTTAGTAGGATCTCCTTGAAGGCAGAGAAGAGGGTTCTCAGGGATAGGAATTACCTGTCCTCCCTGTCCAGATGGTAGGTGGATGCTTTGTAGCAACCCAGAAAATCCGATTCCACTGTCCCCAGGGACTAATTGGGCATATAGAGGGGAGAGTGTACCCTGATTCTGAGAGGGGGGTGCAGTGTTTTTGTTCTACAGTCCTTACTTCTCAGTAAATATTTCTTTCCTAAAGCTAATTAAAACTAATTAAAGCTGTTAATTGATTTTGAGAAGATGGTAACTGTTGGATCCATTTAGGGGAAACATGCTAGCTGGGGCAGGGGTAAGCACCTAGAACCCCTCAGCATTGTTCTCATAAATAACTCCCAGGGGAGCAGAACCCACTCCCCCCTCTGGAGCCCCATCTGCTCTTTTGAGCGGCTAGTGCAGAACCTGCACCATAACAAAAAAAGGAAAAAACAATGAAAAAAGATATTCGCTTGAAGAATTGATGGGTCTTACTTGACCTTAGGAGGAACTTTCCGGAGTCCCCGTGGTGGGGAGTCTAGGCTACACACAAGTGACTAAATTGGGTCTGCCTGGTGACGTGACAGGGCTCAGAGAGTGCTAGATGCTGGAGGGGAGGCAATCTCCACCGTGGTGCCCATAATGCTTGACAAATGGAGGTGGTGTTGAAAGTCATGCATGTTTTAAAAACTGGGGTCCCTTTGGGAGCAGGGTTCTCAGCTCTTGTTTTTGGCCAAAGTAAACGCAGATATTGCATGTTTTGGAGATGGGCTTTTGTGCTTCAGACAAGTATTTTGTAAGAGGCTTTATTAGTGTTAAGTAATAATAGTTCATTTTTATACGGCACATAAAGTTTTTACATTTGCCCAGAAGCAGTCATTTTATGAAAAGTGTATATTGTGAAGGAACTGGAGGGAGGATTAACATATCCCAAAGGTGTTTGACGGATTGATGCCCTGATTAAACTAGACCGCCAAACTCAAGTTCTGGGAAATTGAAAAACTATCCATTTTTACAATGTCTTCGAATTTGATTTTGTGAGACTTACATTCATTTCACTCAGAGCTCAACTGTCAAAGGGGTGATAAAATTTTCATTAGAAATGGCTGTTCTGAGTCGCCATAATTAGAAAACTTAGTGGCTGAATTTGCAAACAGGGTGAATCATTGCCCCCTTGCTTAAACTAACCTAATGGGTAGAAACGAGCCACTCGGGATAATATTGTTAGCTTCCTCTGCACTGTCCCTTTGCCCTGGTGCCCCCTTGGCTGTGGCCTTTGGGGCCCAGAGCATCTTAGGTACTGATTATAGAGACTGGCACAACTTCATTCACTCTTGGTGAGAAAGGAAGCGTGTCGGACGCTCAACTCAGATTTGCTGAGCACAACCTTGCCAGGGACTGCATGGCTATGACCACCACCCATTTTATTTTCATTTAAGTCCATTTCTTTTTGTTATAATAATACCAAACCCCAACATTTACACACTTGTGTATGATCATCTCAATTCACATAGCAGATAACTTCAAAGACAGCCACATCATATATGGGGCACTCAGGAACACCTAGGTGTGTATCTTCCCCAAGCTTCAGTTAACTCGTGTAACCAGGCTGTTGCCCTCCCTCTTGTTAAAAATTCTATTTAAGCCCCCCTCTTCGTGTAGTTGGGGGAAGTTTCGGTGTCTCTGTTCTGCGTGACTCCCCAAGATTAGACCCCGGGGAGATGGCTCTGTGTGGTTTATAAACTCCTTTCCCTGATTAAAGATCCACGATTAGAACTGTTTTGGTAGTTCTGAATTTTTTCCAAGTTGACACCTTTACCCATCCCTTTCCACAAGGATGGGTCCCTATCTCCCCCCATATGGACTGTTGCCATTGTCTCTTAGTTGGTCTCCATCCTCCTCTCCTGTCCACTCCATTCTTCACACTGCTGCCTAAGTCAAATGGCTAAAGCAAAGGTGGGATCATTTTATTCCTCTGCTTATAAATCTTCAGCGGTTCCTTCTGTTGGCCTTGGGATGCATAGCTAGATGGAGTGCTGACTGTGTGCCTTGCGCCCATTGACTACCTGAACAAATACATCAACCTCCTCTTGATGGTTCTTTTCCTTGGGAAGTCTCTCTCAGGCTTTGTGGGCAGTCTTGGGGGGCTGGGGTAGATATCTTGGAAGATACTGAGATTTCAGAAGTTCTCTCCAATTGCCTTGTTTCCTACCTCAGCTGAAGAAGAGGAGAATCTCCTCGCACTTTTGGGGTAACGTTCTGTGTCCCAATCTCAAATTTATAGATTGCATATGTATCATTATAAGTGGATATACACAGCAGTAATTTCACATAGTGTAGGAAAGCACGTTCATTCATCCTTCAGTTTGAAGAGGACCAGTGACATCACCGGGTGATGTTCTGACTCATACATGAAGTCGATTTCAGTGAGTCAGAGTTCTATGAAGTCCTCAGCCTCACTCTCTCTTCCGGAGACATCCAAGTCCAGTGGCAAGACAAAAGTCAGGATAACTAGTGATAGCCCGGAGTGCAGCAGCGGGTGATCTTGGCATCTTTGGTTTCCATCCAAACCGTCTTCGTGGCCATTGGATCAAATTGTTCACATCTACCCATTCCACCCTAGGAAGTCTCCCCATGCTTTAGGTATACATCCTCCCTAACTCGTTGATGGGTTTGAGACTTGTTGCTTACCCTCAACCTGGTTTAGCCCATCTGCCAAAATAGTTTTACTAGGGTGTGGCCACTACACATGCTGCAGCTTCTTGGAGTCACAGGTGGAGAGTTGGGTGACAAGTGGACACCAAAGGTGGATGAGCAGCCCTGAAAAGAGCGTGGCATTCCTCACGCTGGAGGTGCTAGTCCTCCCTGAACACTCCATATATGCCTTTGGAAAAGCAAATCAGCATTTAGTGGAGCTGGTTTTCATTGGCAGGCTGTAGTGGCTACAGCTGAAGAGGGTGGGTTTGAATCTAATTTTCCTTCTTACTCCTCAGCTGCAGGGCAGGATAGGCAAGTAAGAGAACCAAGGTTTTGCTTGATAGTGTTAGGAAAGCAAGGGAAAGACAAGTGCTATGGGTCAGATTCCAATAGTTTCACCAACCGTATAGCTTTTGGGCTCTGAGTCAGCTCTCTATTCTGTTCTGCTCTAGTTCTAGCCCATCTCATCACATCTCTTTGTCAGGTAGTCTCTCTGTGTGCTTGTTTTGCTCTCGGTCATAAAGGCACTGTCCTAGCTCCTGCTTCTCTTCTGGCTTGGCAGGAGAAGCTCTGAGGACCAGCGTGACTCAGGGTGCTCATTTTTGTCTCTTCATGGGGGCTCTTTTTTTTTTTTTTAATGTATTTTTTTTTTATTTTTTTTTTAAATATATTTTATTTGATCATTTCCAAGCATTATTCGTTAAAGACATAGATCATTTTCTTTTCCTCCCCCCCACCCCCCATAGCCGACGCGTAAGTCCACTGGGCATTAGATGTTTTCTTGATTTGAACCTTCATGGGGGCTCTTGATAGAAGGAAGTTCCTCCCCTGCCAAATCCTCCTAGAGACTTGGGGAGCACAGGGTGGAATGCCTGGGTGCGAATGTAGACGTCTTCCTGCCCTTTGGCCCAAGAAGTCTTCTGGAGGAGTGACATACTCATTCTTCTGCGTGACGTTGAACGCCCCTCACAAGCTGACTCTAGCTTACTTTTCCAGGCTTATTACTCCAGCAGCTAGTCAGGCAGGCAGCTGGTCAACAAGTGCTCACCCACTCTCCATTCCAGAGGGGGAGAATTTGTTTTTCTACAATATGTTATTGGGTCTTGGATTAGAGAGGTCCCAACTAGTCTCCTGACTTCTGTATCTCCTCTGCTCTTGGGAGCTTCTCGCAATGCTTCTCCCCATAAAACCTGGCTAATTGATAAAGTTAAAAATGATTTTCTTCCTGCCTATGTGATGCCATTAGCTATGAGGGGGGGGGGGGGTTGAGAGTCTTGACAATTAAGTGTTCACCAAGCAGAGGTGTCTTGGGGTGTCCTGGGAAGGGGCTGAGTAATGAGCTCCCAAACCTGGCTTCTAGATCTGCCTTAAGTACCTTTGGGGTCTTTGGTCTTTGAAGGGACCACTGACCTATCAACCTACTGGCTGTATGCTAGCCTAGTCAAACAATTGATATTCTTACCCCCCAACCAGAGCTTGACCATTTTAGTCATAACAAGACAAACTGACTGGTTCCACGTGACATTCATCTCCTGTCCCCATGTGTGACTGGACTGTTCTCTCCCTTGCCCCTTCCATTCTAGAATGCGCAGCTTCCTTCCAGCCTCGGCTGAAGCACCACCTCTTACACGGGGCCTTTTCTGAGCCCCTTGACATCAGGGCTTCCCCACTCAAATCCCATCATATCTAATTCTGGGCGCCCACGTGGTGTGCATCCATAGAATCCCAACCTCTCGGTATCCTCCTATTCGTCCATTTACAACTCAAGTACCTACCTCAGCACCTGTCTGACTTGCAGGAGGTGTTCAATGAACAAACACCCATTGGTTGATTGCTTAATGGGGACTTCAGATGTGTCACACGCTTACGAGAGATCAGATCAGTGGTTCTCAAAGTGTGGTCCGGAAACTCCCAATTTTAGCTGTGTTGATCCTTACTACAGATAAGATATTTAGAGGAACTAATAATTAGGGGTAGCACTTTAATGTCCCCATTTTGTAGATGAGGAAACTGAGATACAGTGCAGTTAGGTGAGGAAACAAGGCAGAAATGAGCATTTCTAGAGCAAGCACATACTGTGTGCCGGATACTCTGCCTGGGTGCCTGCCCAAGTCATTGGCCCAGGGTTTTCCAGCTAGGGAGTGCCTGAGGCAGAACGTGAATTCAGGTTTTCCTGACTTCAGGTGCAGCGCTTTAGCCACTGTGCTGCCCAGCTGCTCTAATGTGGCCAGAGAACTTCATCTGTGGGCCTTTGGAGGTACTGAGCTGAAGGGCACGGGCTCGGTGTGCCCGTCACAGGAAGAGGAAGGTGGAAGGGCTGGTAAAGCCAAGGAACGGCGGACCCTGAAAGAAGCTGGAGCTTCCTGAAGCCAAGCGGAGAGAGACTGGAGGATGCCGAAGAAGGACCCGTGGGACCCCTCTTCTGCTAGGAGTGAGGCGATCAAGTTGAGAGCGTCCATTAGAAGGATGCCCTGGGCTGCCGGGGGCACAGTGGACTCGGAGTCCGGAGTCATCTTCATGAATTCAAGTCCAACCTCAGATGATTCTTAGCAGGCTAACTCTGGACAAAGCACAAAACCCCTCCGTCACCCTGGTATAACGAGTGAGGCCCAAATAGGAATTATTGGGTGTTTGCTATTGTTTTGGGGTCGAGTCTCCACCAGGCTCCAGAGGCTTCTTGATACCTCCCAGGCTGGGAGTACTCCAAGAGATGGGGGACTTTTTCTCTCTTTGTATGTGCATCCCCAGGCCTAGTTCAGTACCTGGGGCAGAGTGGGTGAGTGGGCAGCAAAGGCTTATGGGTTGATTATTAGCAACCAGAGATTGGGAAAGGCCATGTGTAGATGGAGACGCCCGCAACAAGGGATCAGAAGTGGTGGAGGGCAGCCCGAGTGCTCTCCGGGGATGGGGGAGGCCAGCTTGTGGAAGAGAAAAGGACGAGACATGGAAGGTTGTTGTGATGAACCGCAAGAAAGCCAGTTGGCTGCACTGTAGAATGAACAGAGCATTAATACACAATAATCACAGAAAGGCAGTTTGCAAGCAGGTTGTGAAAGACTTTCACTGCCCAACAGAGACCTTTCTATTGTGATTCTAGAGGCAAAAGGCAGCTTCCAGGACAGGGCAGACCTGTACTTCAGGGATATCACTTTGGAGACTGAGTGAGGGGTAGGCTGGAAAGGAGAAACACTTGAGGATGTATGATACCAGGGGGCTATTTTTTCCCTTTTATCTTAAATTCTGACCTGTCTTGGCAATGGAAGAGCGAGGATAAGGCAAATGGGATTAAGTGACTTACCTAGGGTCACAAAGTTAGGAAATGCCTAAGGCCAGATTTTGTAAAAAATAGACTCGAATACAGGACTACAATCCCCACAAGCCTTTGCTCCACTTCCCCAAAATGCTTTGTAATCTCACGGGAATTCTGAGGTGGGCCGAGATTGAGGAAGGATTTAAGCTGGTGGCAAAGGTTTTTGGGTCTCTTTTGGACTTCCGTTTTGAAGCAGAGGCGTCTCTTCCATGATGTGAGGTTATTTTGTCTAGGCCTCTGGCCTAGGCACATGTTTCTTACTTGTATATTCTTTAATCCTTAATCCTTAATAAACCTTTAAAAAATATAATACTCCTTGCAGAGAGAAACTAATTTCTACCTGCCTCAGTCTCCCCATATTCCTAAATTTTAACTGTTACAATTTGAACCCAAGTCCTCTGGACTCCAGGCCTGGGGCTCTATCTACTTGGCCACCAACCTATTCTCTGGAGGTTATCTCAATGGTTTAGGTGAGAAGTGATAAGAGCCTGAACTATGACGGTGGCCATGTGGTGTAGAGGTAGAGAGACTTAGCAACTGGTTAGAATTGTGGGTTCAGGGAGAATGAGGAGTTGGGGATGACTCTGATGTTGGGACCTAGGTTACTGGAAGGATGGTGGTGTTAGGGAGTTAGAAGAAGGAGAGCTTTTGCAGGAAAGAGAAGGAATTCTTTCTGACATGTTGAGTTTGAGATACCTACAAGATATCCCAATGGAGATGCACAATAATCAGGTGTGGGACTGAAGGAGAAGGATCAGGGCTACATATGTAGTTTGGGGAATTATCTGCCTAGAGATGAAAATGGACCAATGAAGAGGAGTTCTGAGCAGAGCAAATGCTCACAATCAGACCTGTCCATCCTTCAAGGAATATGAGGAGATCCATGTCACAATTTCCATGAAAAATGATAATGAAAAACATCTCCAGAACTTCCATGGGCTGGGATTTCTTTTTGTTCCTAGATGGAGGGGTGGAGAAACCACCTAAGCAGGTCTGGCAAAGCCCAGAGACTGGAAAGGTCTTCAGGTTCACAGCAATGGAAGAATTCTAAGAGTCCATCTAATCCAATCCTTGCATTTTACAGCTGAAGAAATGGAAGCTATCAGCATCATTAGTGCCCCCTTTCCCAGAAAAGTTCTACTTATTGGAGAAGGCAAGTTTCACAAAGGCATTATTGGATTCCATGCTGCCATATTAAGTACATCTATG
The DNA here is from genome assembly GCF_027887165.1 of Monodelphis domestica. Lineage (NCBI taxonomy): Eukaryota > Metazoa > Chordata > Mammalia > Didelphimorphia > Didelphidae > Monodelphis > Monodelphis domestica. The sequence goes on along the minus strand of NC_077232.1, from coordinate 309,146,307 downwards.
TGTAGTCAATGGGACCAATTCCCAAACTGAGGAGGATTATATTTGCTGATATTCAATGACAAGTTCCTTGAGGCTTAGTGCTTTAGCATGGGAAAACACAGAGGAGAGAACGTCTACCAGAGGTCTCCTTTTCCCTTTCTCCTCACGATTAAAAGCTGCTCAGTGGAGCAAAGACGTGAAGATGTACTTATCCTTCCTGGGATAAGGAACCCCTTTGGATTGCTTTTCATTTGGGGTCCCTGCAGTTTCAAATCCTAGACTCACTCTTTCCCTATAGATTCATAAGAATTCGCAAATCATAGCCATGAGGTCATCGGTTTTGACTTCCCATTTTGGCTTCCAAGACACTTTTAAAACTTGTGTAAGACAAGTTTCTCTCCAGTTGAACTCATAAATATTCATGTCTCCTTGCCCATAGACTAGGGCTTCAAAGCCCCGTTTGATTTGGCAGGGCTTCAAGCAGAATAGATATTTAGCCACTATGGGACATGAGGGCCTCTGGCTGACCTGCCTTTCCCAGTTCTGTCATGATCAAGGCAAAGGCAGAGGCAGAAGCAAGGCGGGAGGAGCTGGGAGACAAAGAAAGGAGTCACCAGGGAGGGGATGTTTCATTGTGCTCATCACATTCCAGCTTCGGGGTGAAGACAGACCTGATCTCTGACCCAGGAATGAACACACTGGGCTGCTTTTCAAAAAGTGAGACTCCTGCTCTGGAGAAGTGCCTGGGGAAAGGTCTCCCCTGGTGTGTTTTTCAAGCAACACAGGAAAGAAAGAAAGAAATGGCCCACCAGAGGAACATGAAGGAAGGGCACGTATATCTAGGGTGACATGACCTGAGCTCCGTCCTGTTATAGGGAAGTTAAACAGAAGGGATAACAAACACATACACAAAAACCTAAATGTGGTCAGGATACATTGATTCACTAGCTGAATGAGTGAAACAATGTATAGTTAGGGTTGCTGTTTGTCTCTCGAACCGAGGATGACGATTGACTTTGTGCGTTTTTGTGCACAAAGACACCTGTGCATGAAGATTTAAGTGGAAAAGCCGATGCACAGGGACAGTCCCTCTCTCTCAGCATTGGAAGCCTGGGTCCAGTGGCACGAAAAGTCATTATACCTGGAGACTTCCTCAGCTGCATTGGATGGCCGTGTTGTCTTTTGTGCTCCAACACGCCCTGAGCACTCCACAGTGCTTTGCTGCGTCGCCCTCTCAGCCGTTGAACCTTCTTATTGGTTTCTTCTGTCTGTTCGGCCAAAACAGTCTTCACATGCTGGGTGAGCAAAGCCCTGGTTCACCAGGGGTCTAAGACCCGATGGCTACCCTCACAAGGTTTAGCCGGCCTGTCGAAGCCATTGCCCGGGGTGTGGTCGCTGCCGCATGCTAGCAGCTACTGGGAGCCACAAGTGAGAGCTGGGTGTCAGGTGGGGGTCAGAGGCTGGAGAGCTGCCCTAGGAGGGCACGACAAGCCCTCCATACCAGAGATACTACCCCTCCCTGAGCACCCCATACACCCCATAGTTAGGGTACTAAGTGTTATAATTAGCTATAAATTAGTCGGTTACAAACAAAAAATATTTAGCTACAGTTTAGCTTAGTAATGCTATAGGAATATAGGTAGATAGGAGATTTTAGAAAGATAGGGCTTTAGTTAGATAGATTAGAGTATAAAATTGATAAGATAAGGCAAGATACTGAACTACACTACAAAATACATTGCATAACATATATAACAACATACATCACATAGTACACATGACATAATTTAACATATCACACAAAAATGTACATATGGAACTATATGTAGTGACTATAATAGGATTGTGGGGTGTATGGGGTGCTCAGGGAGGAGTAGTATCTCTGGTATGGAGGGCTTGTCATGCCCTCCTAGGGCAGCTCTCCAGCCTCTGACCCCCACCTGACACCCAGCTCTCACTTGTGGCTCCCAGTAGCTGCTAGCATGCCGCAGCGGCCACACCCTGGGCAACGGCTTCGACAGGCTGGCTAAACCTTGTGAGGGTAGCCACCGGGTCATCATGGACCCCTGGTGAACCAGGGCTTTGCTCACCCAGCATGTGAAGACTGCTTTGGCTGAACAGACGGAAGAAACCAATAAGAAGGTTCAACGGCTGAGAGGGCGACGCAGCAAAGCACTGTGGAGTGCTCAGGGTGTGTTGGAGCACAAAGGACAACACGGCCATCCAATGCAGCTGAGGAAGTCTCCAGGTGTAACGACTTTTCGTGCCACTGGACCCAGGCTTCCAGCTCCGAGAGAGTGGGACTGTCTCTGTGCATCGGCTTTTCCACTTAAATCTTCATGCACAGGTGTCTTTGTGCACAAAAATGCACAAAGACAATTGTCATCCTCGGTTCGAGAGACAACCAACAATAATAGGATTGTAAAATTAATTGTATTATAGTGTATGTATATATGCAACATGTTTAAATAGGAAATATATATGTGTATATCTATAGCATACATGTACATATTGTATGCATGTATTATATGTATACATATGTAAAAACATAACTTATGTTTATTTTTATCTATTGTTACATGTATTTTGCATAAGTGAGCTTGATGGCTTGATTTAATTTTTTTGTAAAACTTTTGTAAAAGTTTTGTAAAAGTTATGTAATGTGTTCATTGTATTTTTCAAAATATTTTCTCTAAGTTTGATGTTTATGCATTGTAATAGTAGTAGAATTTTTTGTATTAGTTGAAAACAGTAGTATTTTATGATTTTACTGTTTTGCATGAATTTGTGTTTATCTTTTGTTTTTGATGTTATTTGCTTGTTTTGCTTTTGCATATGTTTGATCTGTGTTTTGAACTTTGTGATTGTTCATTGTATACTTTCCCCTTTTTCCTTTCCTTGATTAAATCCCTAGAATAGATGGTGTTAGATAAGAGAAGATAGTCGAGTGTAGGTTGTTTATTATTTTGGGTAGAAATTTTAGTTTAAGGAATATGTAAGTATATTAGTGCACAAATGCCAAAAATGTGTTTTCAACACAATTTTGGCTTTGTGCAAAGGGCGGACTGTAGTAAGGGGTTTGCAAAAATTCAAGAAGTTGTGGGCCAACATTCTACTTGGAACTCCCAGGACCCAGGACTGGACAGAGAGAGATAGTTACTGAAAAATCAGTTAGCAGTTGGTTGTTGGACTCCATAGGAAAAAGAAGCTATGTCCTGCTTACCCTCAAGATACTTAGAGGGTTTAGTTTTAGTATTTTAGTTTAGTTTAGTATTTTTAGTTTTTGTTTAGTATTTTATTTAGTATTCCTTGGGAGAACCTAGGAAAAGCCATTTAGTTCCCTCTCTGTGGCTGTCTTGAGTTTCCTGACTGCTTCCTGCTGATTATACTACACAGAGAAAGTGTAAAACACAAATGCACGAAAGGTACAATACATAATTTTCATGTCCCCTCAGATGTTCACATTAAATACAAAACTACTATATGATAAAGGATATGATCTATTATTATCTACTTTTATTTATATTACTTAACACCCAAGAACAGAATAACAAAAAAAATCAATTAAAAAATCAACAAAAAACCAAAATGGCCACCCAGCACATGTGCCTTTGGGCCTTTAACTTTTTAAATCCCCTAGGGTCCATCTAGAGTCAGAGAGCTCTGTGGCAACCCCCCTGGAAGCAAGTAACTGCTGGGAGTGACAATGGAATCTTCCCAGTCCCTAACTGTCAACTTTCCCTCTATCTATTTTTCTTGGTCAAAGTCAATTATTTTGCTAAGGTTTTGCCTAGCTGGCTCTGCCAAATGTTATAGGGAACTTAAACAGAAGGGATCACACTAACTAACTAACTAACTAACTAACTAACTAACTAACTAACATATATGTATATATAACAGGTTTATTAGCTAAAGGGACAAGGGAATTGAAGGGGATCAGGAACCAACTTAATATTACCTCACCCAGATATTAAAATCTTAGCCTTTCTAAATAATCTTAATGTAGCTAAGTAAAAGGATAATTAAAGATAAAGGGGATTAGTAAAGTTCAGAGGGCCCAGATTCTCACAACACCAGAGTCCTTGGTTGGGTCACACAGCTGTCTCAAGATGAGTCCTCCCAAAGTTCAGGAAGGGAGGAGGATCTCTCTCTCTCTCTCTCTCTCTCTCTCTCTCTCTCTCTCTCTCTCTCTCTCTCTCTCTCACACACACACACACACACACACACTATCCACCAGTGTGTGTGTGGGGTCACTTACTCAACCTCTCCTTAAAGATGATCTAATTCCCAGGCAGCTCCAAAGTTGGTTTCCTTCAGAGAGACGCTTCCACACACCCTCTCTGTCTGCTTCCCAGAGAGAGAGAGTCAGTTGCCAGTTTTCCAACTGCCTTAGAATGCTGACCCAGCCAGCTCTGGGGAATCTTGGTTTGAAGGCTGTCGGCCAGCCTTGCTAAATTCCTTTGCTACAGTCCCAGGCTGCTGAATTTGGAAGTGGCTGCCCATTCGGCAAATGTAGGTCAGCAGAATGGCTGATGAAGCTGACCACTCTCCTGGGAGAGTGTGCCAGTTCCACCAATGCAGCAAAGGCATAACAAGGGCAGGGCAGTCAGGCTTCTTCGCCCCAGGGTGCAGAAATTTCTGCACTTGGACATCTCTTGCAGCCCTTTAGCATTAATGATAATGATATTTATATAGTACTTTAAATTTTTCAAAACCCTTACTACTATGTATTCTAGCCCTTGATCTTCCCCCAAACCTTGTGAGATAGGTGCCCTTACGATCTCCATTTTACAGATAAAGAGACCAAGGCTCAGAGTTTGTGACTTGCCCAGAGACGCATAGACAGTGTCTGAGGCAGAAGGTAAATGTGGTTCTTCCTGACTCCAAGTCCAGTGCCCTATCCACTCTCCACCACCTTCCTGAAGCCTGATTAGAAGGAATAATTAGAGAAAATTGGAGTCAGAGCCATCAACATTTCTCTACTTGCTTGCCAAGTCCTCGGGATGCTGAATTGTCTTTTGTTGGCAGCAGGGTATGGCTTGACATCGCAAACAATGTCATGAGGGTAGATGGTCACAGTAGTCATTTGGTCAGCCTATATTTATTTATTCCATTTGAATGAGTTTATTTAGTCAATTTAGAACATTATTCCTTGGTTACAATAATCACATTATTTCCCTCCCTCCCCTTCCTGCAGCTGATGTGCCTCTGCCTCCCCTTTCCATTACTTCTAGGGAAATACATTCTTCTACACTTCTAGTAGTTAAAGAGTTAGGGCTTTGGTGCAGGGCATTTGCCATTGTCAAGGAACATTCAGTCTTCATTCAGCAGACATCTGGCCAGTTTTTCAGTGTACAGATTCCTGGGTTAGGCCTGGTGAGATGCAAAGTTGAGATAAGACCCAGACCCTGCCCTCATGGTGCTCACAATCTAGAAGAGTGTGTCAGACCCAAAACACAGATAACGGAAGTATGTGATATTGCCAAATACATACCCAGAAGGGGGCAGAATAAAGACTTTCTATCAGGGACTCGTCTTTAAGAGAGTTTCGGAATCACAGAAATCCCATGTCTAAATAAGCGCTAACGCTTATGTAGCACCTGACAAGTACTATCACATTTCTTTGTCACGAAGACCCCAGGAGAAAAGCTCTTTTATAGATGAGGAAACCGAGGCATGGGTAGGTAACTTAACCTTCCAAAGGTGACTGAGCTAAATGAGGGGCTGAAGCAGGATTCCTCATTTCCGAAATACTACCTTCTATTCATACGCAGGAAGCTAACACCTAGGAACAAGCAAGATATATGCAGTATAAATGGGGGATAATCAACAGAGGGAAGGCGAAATAATGAAGGAGGGCCAGAAAAAGTTTCTTAAAAAAATGGGGATTGTTGCCAAAGGAATTCAGGGAGGTCAGTGGTTAGAGAGGAGAAGGGAAAGCACTGTGGGCTTGGGGCACAGCCGTGGGGAAATTCCTGGAGTGTTGTTTGCGGAACAGCCAGGGGGCCAGTGTCACTGGATGGAGGAGTATGTGGTGGTGGTGTGGGAAGGTATGAGGAGACTGGAAAAATAAGAGAGGACTGGGTGATGAAAGGCTTGGCATGCCAAACAGAGCATTTTGTATTTGATCCCAGAGGTAATAGGGAGCCACAAGACATTATTGAGTAGAGGAGTGACATGTTTGGACATGTGCTTTAGGAAAGTCTCTTTAATGATTGGCTTGAAGGTGAATGAGAGTGGGGAGATACTTGAGGCAGGCAGACCCCTCAGCAGTTATTGAAATAGTCTAGGTTTGAGGTGTGAAGAGAGAAGGAGGGACATACAGGAAATGGTGCAAAGGTGAAATTTATAGACCTTGGACAAGATGTCAATCCTAGCCCTGCTATAAAGGTAACCTTTGTGATAGGCTAGTCAGCAAGCATCATGAAGCTGTGCAAAGAGTGCTAGATTTGGGGTTGGAGGAACTGGGCTTGAATCCAGCCTCTGCTTTTTCCTAGTGGCATGACTTTGGCTAAGGCAATGGAGCCCTCTGAACCTCCATTTTTTCACAGCGTGGGAGAGTAGATTTAGACTGTGACTTGATCTCTACGAGGTGGTACCTTGGTAGTTGTCAACCGGTGGAAGAGGAGTTCATTGTACAGTCTTAGATTGTAGAAAAGCATTTCATAAGGCATCTCTGACTCTTCTTGTGGAGAAGATGGAGGGAGGTGCACTGGAGAATAATAGACAGATTCACCACTGGTTGGATGGTCACAGGTAATGATTGGCCATTATAGCACAATGTCAACAGGCAGTAAGTCTCCAGTGGATGACCTCAAAGTTCTGTGCTTGGCCCTGTACTGTCAAACATTCTTAGGGATGACTTGGACAACAATATAAGGCAGACTGCCCCTTTAAGCCCCTTTGCATAAAGAGGAGTGAATAATGAAAAGGGTGGAAAATGTGCTTTTGTGTCAAAGAAGGAAAAATTTGTGGGAATTCTCAGAGCATGTGAGCTATCCCTGCTGTGATGAAGGAACATTTTGCCACCCTGTAGACAGAGCTTCGTTAGAATGTAAACTACTTAAGTGTATGTTGGAAGAAGCAGTTTTCAGATGGGAATTTGGATACTTTGGGAGAGAAAAATCACCTCTGGGCTTTGATGTCTTTGTTAACTACATGGAACTACCTCTTCTGGGTATGAATCATTGAATGCTATAAAGGGGCTGGGACAGACTGCCTACTTAATAAAGACCAGGGAAATGGGAGTGTGAAAAGGCAGTTTTTTTCTTCAGTTTTTGAATTAATTTATCTAGTCAATTTAGAACATTATTCCTTGGTAACAAGAATCACATTATTTCCCACCCTTTCCCACAGCCGATGTGCAATTTCATTGGGTATCACTTGTGCCCATGTTGTTGGTGTTTGCACTAGGATGTTCATTTAGTCTCCATCCACAGCCACATCCCCTCGACCCATGTATTCAAGCAGTTGTTTTTCTTCTGTGTTTCTACTCCCACAGTTTTTCCTCTGACTGTGGATAGTTTTCTTTCTCATAGATTCCTCTGGGTTGTTCGGATCACAGCATTGCCACCAATGGAGGAGTCCATTACCTTCGATTATACCACAGTGTATTAGTCTCTGTGTACAATGTTCTCCTGGTTCTACTCCTCTCACTCTGCATCACTTCCTGGAGGTTGTTCCAGTTCACTTGGAATTCCTCCACTTTATTATTCCTTTGAGCACAATATTCCATCACCAACAGATACCACAATTTTCCAGCCATTCCCCAATTGAAGGGCATCCCCTCATTTTCCAATTTTTTGCCACCACAAAGCGCGCAGCTATGAATATTTTTCTACAAATCTTTTTCCTTATGATCTCTTTGAGGTACAAACCCAGCAGTGCTATGGCTGGATCAAAGGGCAGGCAGTCATTTCAAGTCCTTTGGGCATAGTTCCAAATTGCCCTCCAGAATGGTTGGATCAATTCATAATTCCACCAGCAATGCATTAATGTCTCGACTTTGCCACATCCCCTCCAGCTTTCATTACTTTCTGTTGCTGTCATGTGAAAAGGCAGTTTTGAGAGCACCAAAGAGACACCAAAGAGGTGACCACATTGAGAACTTCAGGGCTGCTAAGCACGGTGCCATGATAGCTCCTCTGAAAGGCAGGTCCTAGAAGGTAAAACTCAGAAAATGAGAAATCACAAACAATTGGAGACACTTTTTCAGTCAGCTATGATGGAAAATGGGATTGTTGATTGGGTAAGAGAAATAGAGGGAGTTGTGACTTGTTAAGTAAAAGGGGGGACACTAAGCATAAGGCGGCTCTGATTTAAACCCCTGGAGAGGATGGGAGGAGAAGGGCATAAAGAGAAAGAATCACCACCACCACCATCATCATTAGCAGCAGCCATATTAATATCAGGGGAAGAGGACCCTGAAGGGAAGAAATGAAGTGGAGAGATGGGGTGGGGGTGCTGCTCTGAATAATCCATTAGCTGTTGTTCAAGTGGAACTGGGGCTGGGAGAGGGAGTCACATGCTGAGAGAAGATTTCCCCTGAGTCATTCCTTATTGTTCAGAGAGAATGGATTTTATTGACCAAGAGTTTCAGCGACATCTATGCATGCCCTTCACGTTTCCGGCTATTCACATGAAGAGCTAACCTTTTCTAAATCCCTATTTAGGGGGATGGGTAACTGAAAGAACTTAAAAGGGGAGAAGAGGATTTCTCCAGCTGAAGAATTAGTGATGAGGCAGCAGAGGAACAGCTTCCTGAATGGACCGTTGAAAGTTGCAATGATGGCAACTGGGAAGGAGTCAGTAGGAGAGGCTCCATCCCCTGTCCTCAGGTTGCATGGACAGTTCTCTCCATGTCACTGTGGCATGATACTGAAGGAAGACAGTTCTAGGATAGAGTGGGAATGGAGATAGTATTGTTTGTGTGCTGTAACTCATGGTGGGCTGAGGGGATTGCACATTTCCACACTTTGAGTGTTTTCACACAGCACAGTTGCCAGTGGAAGAGATTGATCAAGCTCTCCTTTTATACTCAACCTTCTCCATTTCATCTGTAAGCATTCCATAGACCTTTGCATGCCTGGCTCAGATCCTACCTAGCCCCTTCAGATATGCTATTGACATGATTAAGGTATGAACTTAGGAAAAAAAAACCAAATAAACCTCAGCCAGCGAAGAGTGAAGACTGCCTTGTTTGTGACATGTGGCTGGATGAAAACAAACTGAATTAATGTATTAATATTCATGAGGGACCACACATATTTATCTTTCCTAGAGCAGGATAGGTTAAGTCTAACTCATAATTTGAGAGATAAAGAAAAAGAAGAGAAAGAAGAATCAACAAGACTAATAAATGTAAAAGTCTGAAAATGTGCATAATGTATTCTATTACATACTGTATTGTATTGTATTGTATTGTATTGTATTGTATTGTATTGTATTGTATTGTAAAATTGTAAAAATATTGTAAAAAAACAGTATTGTAAAAAGGAATTCTTTATTTCTCTTTTAATTTAATTGGAGACCTGGAGGTCCTCTTACCATAGAGATGTGTAGGGATTAACCAGCCCACAGTGACAGGAAATAGGAACTGGGGAGCCTTCTGCTGAGCGAGTGTCAATTGGTTGGGACTGTAAGTTGCTGTCAGTTAAGGCTGGAAGTTGCAGGGAAGTTGGTACGAGTTGGTGGTTGGGGTTGGTAGCTGGTGGTATGGGTTGGTGATTAGTCAGTGGTTGGGATATATATATATATATATATATATATATGTATATATATATATATATATATATATATATATATAAGCTAAGCTGAAGGGTGATCAGTTGAACTTTCTCTAATGGTAGTTATACGTAGTTATAGGTATGCTAGAATAGACATTAGGAAATTTTCTTTCTCTATCTCTTTCCTATATTTCCCTCCTTTACTATATTCTTTTACTATCTCTTTTAATTAAACTAAATTGTTCATCATTAAAAGCTGCTAGAAGTTTTCTCTGGATTAAAGGGATAATATTAATTTACAACTCTACTATATTCTAATTAAAACTTAAATTATTAAAAGCTGCTCTCTTATTTTGTTGAAACCCCTATTTTAAGCCTTACATTTAATTGGTGGCCATGGCAGGATCTTGAATCCACAACCTTCTGATTATTTCCCTTACTTTTTAGTGAAACTATCCCCAAGTCAAGTTCCTAGCAGTTAATTCGGTTACAGCTGTTGATCCTTTATGTTAAACAGCATCATCTACAACAGAAAGTAGAACTGCAAACAAAATTAACTATTAGATTATGATTCTGAGTAGTCTAATTTAAGTTGTAATGTTGTTTCTTGTCTACCTAAAATGGCCTATTATCCAGCAGAAAACACAGTGGCTTTATATAGCACTGTTCTTAGCTATCCTTATACTGATAGGAGGCCTGGAATTCTACCTATTCCTCAGGAAAAACGAAAATGATAATTTGTTTGACCTCAAAGCTGAACTAAAAGCTCATGTTGAAAAAAAAAAACTTGAGTGACCTCAAGAAGAAGCTAGAGGAGAGTTTCGGGGATTTCAAGGCTTATATAAAAAACATTGAGAACGCTTGAGAAATCTCCAGAGTAAAAAGAGAGATTTCTTGCTCAACACTCCCTCATTATTAGAGCTGACTCAGTCTCTGAGAAGTCTTGCTCCATACATTTCTGCTCATACTCAAACCACCTCAACTCCTCATCCTGTTCTATCTCTAAATCCACCCAAACTCCTTCCACTCGACCTATTTCCCTACCTACACCCATTACCTGCTCTATGCCAACTCAAACACAAACTCAAGAGGCAGAAACTGAAAATAATTCAGTTACATTCCCTATTCCCCTTAAAAGAAGTACCCATCATTAATAAGAGTAGACATATAATTTTGCTAAGGCATCATACACTATTCACCCCCCCTCCCAAGATATTGAGAGATTTAGGCAAAATGCCCCTTCTTTTGAGGATGATCCAATGGTGATTATTAAAAAGCTAGAGAGCATTTTTCATACATATGATCCTGGATGGATTGATATTGAACATTTGCTCCAAGATTTTTTGACAGAGAGAAAAATAAAATCATCTCTCTTGTCAATCAGGCTTAGGGAAGGAGAGCAGTTCACTGACCTTCACAAGACCCAAAATGAAATCCCAACAATGAGCAAGATTACACAAGACTATGCCAGGCTAGAGAGGCATTATTTTTTTTTTTAAACCCTTACCTTCTGTCTTGGAGTCAATACTGTGTATTGGCTTAGAGAGGCATTATTAACTGCGATGAGAGTTTGCTCTGCTAGGCCTGGTATGTGGACAAACTTTGAAAATCTTAAACAAAAACCTGATAAAAATCTGTCCCAATTTATGGATAGACTTATTGAGCTGGGAGGTAGATACATAGACCTGGATCTTGCCAGAGAAAGGGATGTGAGACAAATAAGGAGATAGTTTGTGAAAAAATGGTTGTAAAGTGGTCAAAGATTATTTTAAGACCAATTGTCTAAATTGGGCTAGTTTGGACCCTGAAGAATTGAGGAGAGTAGTAGTTTATGTATTTAACAGCTATGAAAAGACAAATATGGAGAATAGTGACTTAATAGAGACATCAAGGAGAGAAATTAAAAGTTTAAAGGAGGAAATTGAAAGAGAAAAAGCAAATCAAGCAGTGGCCATAGCCTCTTTGCAAGAATACACAAATCAAACACCAATGTTTTACTTCTGTGGAAAAAGAGATCATGTAATGTTAAACTGTAGAAACTAGAACCAGGTACTCAATAACATAAATTTTTGAAATAATGGGAACTCTAGGAATAACACCTTTAGAAAAATAACAATTAGATAAATAACAATAAAAATGTATTTAGAAACACTAATATGAATGAGACAAATGATACCTCACAACAATATGTCTGAAATGGGCTCACCCATGCTATACTCAGGATGGATATGAGAGGAAACCTAGAGAAATGGCCAAGCACCTTTATAATGGTCTGAAAGGGGAGAAAAGACTCTGGAATCAGAGAATGAAACCTTTAATTTCCCAGACACTGATATCTTAACACCAATTATCCCAGTCCATTCTCTCCTACATAGTAATGAATCTCATGTAACCTTGAAAATTGGGGACACTTATTATGATTGTCTCTTAGACACCAGAGCTTTCAGATCAGTGTTGATGAGTAAACCAGATTCTGAATGCAGTTTCTATATGGGCTAAGCCTTTTCCCCCTTTTTTATAGCATGTAATAGTGGGCTTCCCACATCTGCAAGGAGTACAATAGAATTGTCCTTTCTTATATCTTCTTTTGAGCCATGTTTGTGTTTTTCTATTCTTGAAACATTTATTTTTAAGTTTTTTTTTTGTATGCACCTGTATGTGTGTGTGTGTACTTTTTTCAGCTTTCATTGTTATGGTTATTGTGTGTATTGTTTTCTTGACTATTTACTTCATTCTGCCTCAGTTCATGGACACCTCTCCATATTTCTCTTTATTTATCACATTTATCTTTGTAATAGTCCATTACATTAACATACCACAATTTGTTTAGCTACTCTAATCAATGGTCAGTCATCTCCTCTCTTTTCTTTGCCATTACAATAAGTGACAATATAATGTTACAAATATTTTGTTGTATATAGAGCCTCTTTTTCTTATCAATAGCCTCTTTAGGCGTATAAACCCAGAATATCTCTGGTTCAAAGAGAATGGATATGTTTGTCACTATTTATGTAACTCCATTTTTCTTTCCAAAATGGTTGTAGTGATTCACGGAGCTATCAAGAATGTACTAGTGAGCTTATCTTCCCAGAATTCCCAACTTTTGTTATCTTTGCCAATTTCAAGTTTAATAATAAAACAATAAATATAATAATTTAATAACAAGTTTTAAATCAAACCTTAAAACTTTTTTTATTAAGAGTTGAAATTTTCTTTCATATGGTTTGTTAATAGTTTGCAGTTCTTCTTTTGAAAACTGTTCATATCAGTTAACATATGTTGTTGAATTTTTTTTCTTTATATGTTTTGCATACCAAACTCTTGTTACAGAAATCTGATTCAAAGGTTCTCTCCCCCATTTAATCACTTCCCTCCTTATCCTAGACCCATTAATTTTGTCTATGTGTAAGCTTAAAGTTTGTTTTTTGTAATTGCCTCTACTGTTTGGTTAAGAATACATCTCCTACTCATGGCTGTGAGATCTACATAATCTGTTTCTCTTCTAATTTTTTTTTGTACATATAATCTTTAATAGTAGTAGTAGTACTTTGCATATCCATTTAGAATCTATTGTGAAATATGGCATAAGGTCATGTTGGTGAATCTATGGCACATATGCTGGAGGGGACTGTTCCCTTCCCCCTCTCCATGCCCACCTGAGACATTTCTCACTTCATCCACCTCTCTGCCCAGCAGTCCAATAGGAGTGCTTCTCCCCTCCCTTGTCTGGGTTAAGGTGTGGGGCTCACAAATGGTGTGAAGATTATAATTTGGGCACTTGGTCTCTAAAAGATTTGCCATTATTGACATAAGGTGTTGATCTAGCCCTAATTTCAGATAGACTGATTTCCAATTTTCCTAGCAGTTAAAAAAACCACTCAGAAGTACTTTTCTGAGTATTTAGGGTTAGGGTTAGGGTTATATTTTTTGGTTATTGAACACTGGGTCATTTTCAAATATTTTAAGTGAAAAAACTAATTTATCTTGTGTGAAATAGGGTCTTAGGATTGTTCCTTCTATAATCACTTCTCCCAGTGCTATCTTATTTCTTCCTTGGTTCTTATAGGACAGAGACATGAGAATGTGAATAACTTCACCTAGTGGGTCCATAGAAGAACCTTTGGGATACTTGGTGGGGAAATTTTAGGGTTGTCCTGAACCCCTACACTGTTGGAAGGTGTTAATAAGGATGGAAGTTGTACCACCATGGCATAACAGGCTGAAATTCACCATGATGCAACCTGGCATTGAAGACAGGCATCCCCAGAGCTTTGTAGTTCTGACCACAGGGCAAGTTTTTGTGATTCAAGAAGTTATCTCCTACACCGGAGAAATGCTGTAAGAGGAGATTCTTTTATTAGTGAGGTTGATTGATTGATTAAAACATTTTACAAATGGAAAGTATTGTTAACCTCTAAAATATTCTCCTACCCCTAAGCCTATTGGGTTGAAAAACCATATTACTCAATTTTGATCAGGATGTAATTAGAGAGATTTATATAATGCTGGCAAGTTCCCCAAATTTGATTTTCTTTTATCCTCACAGATATCTTTCACTACAGGGATTGGCATCTCCATCTAATAGATAAGGAGATATACTCTGAGAGCATTTAGTTGCTTGCCAATAATGGAGGAGGGGAATAAGCATTTATATAGCACAGTGATGGTGAACCTATGGCACAGGTGCCAAAGATGGCATGTAGGGCTCTCTCTATGGGCATGTGGCAGCCTCTCTGTCCCCCCCTCCCCCAGTTTGTTACTAGAAAGGTGGAGGGACTGGAGTGGAGCTGCTCCCCTCCCCCTCTCCACTCATTTCCAAATATATCTTACCCTTCCCTACCAAACCACCCCTTATTATAACACTGAATTTTTTGAAGGAAGGAAAAAAAAACAGTTTAGCAAAATTTAATGAGACATTATTGGAGTCTGACAATTCAATATGCCACTCATATAATGCTGCATTTCTGCAAAGAAGAGAAGAAGGCATATTTTAAAATCTTTTCTCTAGGGTCTAACTTTGTTAATATAATGCCAGGTGGTGTTTTTGGTCATTCATTCCATTTTCTTTGTTGCAGTTATGTCCTTGTTCCACCTATGATTCTCTTATTGAATGAATACAAAGCATTTATTATATGCTTATTGAGTATTGTGAAGATGGGATTAATTCTAGGCTGCCTATTTTTTAGATTTAATCACCAGAAGTGTATACACCCCACTTATCATTAAATTGGGGGAGGTCTGTGACCCACATGTACTATAGTAGGTGACAAATCAGAAATGACTGACTGCCTTCTAGGCAGTCCTAAGCAAAATTAAAGCTGCAATTGGTCCACACAAAGTGAGGGGAAGGCACAAGAAGTGATGCAAAGAAGGGTCTTTAAAAGTGGGAAAAACTTCCTGTAACCAGGGCTTTCTCCTTTGAACTTGGACTTGGAGGAGCTCTGGCTTGGCATCTTTGACTGATTCTGGTAAGTATGCTTTTGGATCTTCCCTTAGGGCTACCATGTGGGTGAATGAAAAGGCTGACTCCTTTCCTGGCTCCTGGAAGGACTAGCATATGCAGAGGCCTCCTTCTCCATCTTGGAGGAGGAGTCCTCATGGCTGGAATCTTTGCTTAATTTAACCCTAGGCCCTCCAACTGAGGCTTTTGGAGCTCTGCTGAGGTAAAGCCAGGTTCGGAGCAAATAGTATAGCTCATTAAGCTAGATTTCTCATTCGATCCTCTTTCTCATTCCTCTACCTTCTTCTTTCCCTTAATTTTGTAAATAACTACCAAAAAGTCATTCTGACTTGAGTAATAATTTTGGTGACCTCATTTCTCTTATATTTAGTCCAACAGTAATTTTAACCCTTATAGTATGAAGCATTGTGCTAAGAACTGGAGATATAAGTACAAAAAAAATAAAATCCTTCTTCTGGAGGAACTCACATTCTTTTTCTTTAAAAAAAAATTAAAAATATTTTTCCATGGTTACATGATTTATTTTCTCTCCCTCCTCTTTTTCCCCACCCCCCTCCCAGAGCTGACAAGCAAGCATTCTACTGGGTTATACAAATGTTATCACTTGATAATAGAGTTGTAATGTAAAAATCAGTTGTAATAGAGCAGTCTTTTGAAACCAAAATCCCAAATCATGTACCCATTTAAACAAGTGATAAATCATATTTTTTCTTCTGCATTTCTGCTCTCATGTTTCTTTCTCTCGATGTGAATAGCATTCTTTCTCATAAATCCCCTTGGATTGTCCTAGATTATTACATTGCTACTAGTAGAAAAGCCTATTACATTTGATTGAGGAACTCACATTCTAATAGGGGGGCAAACATATCTGTAGCAAATCACCTGCAAAGGCTCCATGGCTCTTAGGGTGCTGTGACAAAGTGGAGATGGATGCATCTTTTCAAATATTATTTCTATTGATAAAACCAATTTACCCATTTCTGATGTTGAATCATTGGACAGGGTCAGAGGATGAGATGGTTAATGTCATAGAAGGAACTAACATGTGCTTAGACAGACTTCAGGAGAGGGTGGAGGACAGAAGGACCTGGTGGGCCTTTGGGTCCATGGGAACACAAATTGTTGAACGTGACTGTAGAACCAAATGACAACATCAACAAGGACTAGGATGCTGGCTTCTTTTTCTGAGACTTCAGCAGCTGTGATTGCCCAGGAGGCAGGGATTACAATAGATATTTGTTGAGTCACATTTCCATAAACGATCACTCCCCTCAAAAAAGTCTTGGTGGGGCTGGAAGCAAGCCCAGTGACCTTTGGAACATGGCTATTCCTGAATCCTTCTATTTCTTAGGTTTTTAAGTTCAGAATCCTGGGCTGTCCCCATCAGGACCTGAGGGGAGATGGTGGTCAAAGTGGTATAATCAATGAAGCACAAGTCGGCATTTTTCTGGAACTATTTTGCTTTCTCTATAAACCATTGAATATTAGCAATTTGGTCTCTAGTTTCTCTGCCTCTTTGAGAACCAGCCTACTCATCTGTAATTCTGGATTAACATATCACTGAAGCCTAGCTTTCAGAATCTCAAGTATAATATTACTGGCTTGTGAAATGAGAGCAATCCTTTGGTAATTCAAACATTCTTGGCATTGTCCTTCTTTAGGACTGAGGTATAAACTGATCTTTTCCTGGTGGCCATTATTGAGTTTTCCAAAGTTGTTAGCATTTTGAGCATAGCACATTAACAGAATTATCTTTTAGAATTTTAAGTAGTTTAGCTGGAATTCCATCACCTCCACTAGCCTTTTTGTTAGCAAGGCTTTCTAAGGCCCATGTGACTTTATTCTCCAAGATGTCTGGCTCCAGATAAATAATGACATCTTTCTGGTTACTGGTGATTTTAAGATTTTTCTTGTATAGTCCTTTTCTGTATTCTTACCACCACTTCTTAATGTTTGCTACTTCTGTTAAGACCCTATCATTTTTGTCTTTTAAAAAAAATTATTTAATTGATTAAAGTATTTTTCCAAGATTATAAAAATCATGTTCTTTCCCTCTCCTCCCCTCAGTCCTCTCCCATAGCCAACACACAATTCCACTGGATTTTACATGTGTCATTGGTCAAGACCCATTTCCATATTATTGATATTTGCACTAGGGTAATCATTTAGGGTTTATAACCTCAATCATATCCCCAGTGACCCATGTGGTCAAGCAGTTGTTTTTCTTCTGTGTTTCTACTCCCACAGATCTTCCTCTGAATGTGGATAGTGTACTTTCTTATAAGTCTTTCAAAATTGTCCTGGATCATTGCATTGCTACTCATAGAGAGGTCCATTACGTTTGATTGTACCACAGTGTATCAGTCTGTGTGTACAATGTTCTCCTGGTTCTGTTCCTTTCACTCTCCATTAGTTCCTGGAGGTCATTCCAGTTCACATGGAATTCCTCCAGTTCATTGTTTCTTTGAGCACAATAGTATTCCATCACCAAGAGACACCACAATTTGTTCAGTCATTCCTCAATTGAAGGGTATCCCCTAATTTTTCAATTTTTTGCCACCACAAAGTGCAGCTATAAATATTCTTGTACTTGTCTTTTTCCTTATTATCTCTTTGGGGTACAAACCCAGCAGTGCTATGACTGGATCAAAGGGTAGGAAGTCTTTTAGTGCCCTTTGGGCAAAGTTCCACATTGCCTTCCAGAATGGTTGTATCAATTCACAACTCCATCAGCAATGAATTAATGTCCCAATTTTGCCACATCCCCTCCAACATTTGTTACTTTCCTTTGCTGTCATGTTAGCCAATCTGCTAGGTTTGAGGTGGTACCTCAGAGTTGTTTTGATTTGCATTTCTCTGATGAGAGACTTAGAACTTTTTTCATGTGTTTATTGATAATTTTGATTTCTTTATCTGAAAATTGCCTATTCATGTCCCTTGCCCATTTATCAATTGGAGAATGGCTTGATTTTTTTGTACAATTGATTTAGTTCTTCATAAATTTGAGTAATTAGACCTCCGTCAGAGTTTTTTGTTATGAAGATTTTCCCCTAATTTGTTGCTTCGCTTCTAATTTTAGTTGCATTGGTTTTGTTTGTACAAAACCTTTTAAATTTAATGTAATCAAAATTATTTATTTTACAATTTGTAATTTTTTCTAACTCTTTCTTGGTCTTAAAATCTTTCCTTTCCCCAAGATCTGACAAGTATACTATTCTGTGTTCACCTAATTTACTTATAGTTTCCTTCTTTATATTTAGGCCATTCACACATTTTGAGTTTATCTTGGTATGGGGTGTGAGATGTTGATCTAAACCTAATCTCTTCCATACTGTTTTCCAATTTTCCCAGCAGCTTTTGTCAAATAGTGAATTTTAGTCCCCAAAGCTGGAATCTTTGGGTTTATCATAGACTGTTTTGCTGAGGTCACTTACCCCTAGTCTATTCCATTGATCCTCCTTTTACACAGTACCATATTGTTTTGATATTTTTGTCTTTTATCATGCCCATTTTTGCATGAAATCTTTCCTTGATATCTCTAATTTCTTGAAGAGCTCTCTTGTCTTTCCCATCCTATTGTTCTCTTCTATTTCTTTATGTTGCTCATTTAAGAAAACCTTATCTTCCCCCCTCCCCCCCCCCCCCCCAGTTTTCTATAATTCTGAATTCCCTTTCTCAGGAAATTGAAGCAGATAGTGAAATGACTTATCCAGGGGTCACTTGGCTAGTGTCTGAGGCTAAATTTGAACTCAAGATTTCCTGACTCCAGGCCTAGCACTCTATCCTCTGTGTCAGCTAGCTGTCTCAATAGTATATTAAGGTCTATTTGGCTAAGTGTAATCTCCATCTATTTTAATTTAAATGTAGTATTTTAAATGATTGATTGAATATATATTTCCTCCTTTCAACAAAGTAGACTGGAAAAACTGGCTATATCTCAATGAAAAGGTAAATCTTAGCAGGATCAATTTTCTTTGATTGTGTCCACTTTTGTGATTCTGTGGATCATACTGTCAATGTTTTTTTTTGCAAACATATTGAGTGACCATTTCCTTCTCCAGTGGATTAAGGCAAATGGGTTGAGTAAATTGCCTAGGTGTTAGGGGTAAAAATTATGGTTGGACTGAATATATATTTTTTAGTTGATCGCCAGGGATTTAAATTCTAAATCCCAATGAAATACTCAAGTCAGAATGGAATTTTATGGTGGTTTATTTACAATAGAAAGAAGAAATTAAGAATGAGAGAGATAGGAAAAAGGGGAGGATAGCTGCCCTGGCCTGGTCTGAACCCAACAGAAGTTCAGAGGCCTCAGCCAAGGGGCCTTTCCAGAGGCTGTTGCCTCCAGAAAAAGCCAAGGAAAGGGGGGTAAACCTTGCACTCACCACGTGACAGTCTAAGGGAAGCAGTCTGAGGTCACACACTGGAGCTCCTTCACGGTCAAGTTCCACTGCCAAGTCCCTCTCACAGGAAGTGACGAGAAATATAAAGGCAGTTCTTTATGTCACTTCCTGTGTCTCACATGTACCAATGGTGGCTTAAACTTAACTTTGGATGGCCCGGGGGTCAGTCAGTTGTTTCTGATTTGTCATTTGCTAGCACATGTGGGTCATAGACCTTCCTTCCCCACACTTAATCCTTAAGTAGGGGTGTATATGTTCCTGGTTGCTAAAATTCTAAAGACTAAGCAGGGTGGAGTAAATCTAAAATTCACATAGGGTCTGAGGTCTGGTTTGATATCAGTGCTTTCTGCCTTTAGCCCCAGGGCTCTATCCACTGAGCCACCTAACTGCTTCCTTGTAAACTCAGAAGGCATTGTCCAAGCAGATAAATTGAATCACTCGGGGCTGTTTAATGATTAGATCTGCTAGCTACAATATTTATTAGTTACATCAAGTTTCTGGTTGGATGGTGGTTGCTGGACACATTTCTATCAGCTAAGAGTCAGGCTGTTACAAGAGCTCTGGGGCCTCCAAAGAATTCTAAATAATCACCTTAGACCACGAACTTGTATTAAAGTTGCAAATCAGGAACAGAGTATATGAATGACAGGAAAGAAAATCAAATCCAAAGTATAGTCGTGATGTTAGAGCACGAGAGTAACATACAATGTCAAAGATGAAGTAAGAATATAACATATTGCAAAGATTTCAGTGCAAGTAAATTGGGAGAGCAAGTCTAAATGTATCTGGCCATGTAACAAAAAGTGTTGGGAGCGTCTTAGATCATGTAGTAGTATCTGCTGCTTTTAGCATTGCAAGCTGTTAACTTTGAACAACAAGTACGAACAGCACCGTGCGAGGCCCATTTAAGTCAATTTGGCATTCTGCCTTTCGGAAATTTTAGCCTACCAATCAATTTGAGACTCTCGTTCTCCTTCTATAGAGCTTTGCAGGAGATGGTATGAGCGTGCAAGAATGGAAATGTCCAGGGTGGGGTTTTGTTGTCCCCGAGAGGTGTAAGGGGCACATTTTCACATGTAACCTCTGAAAAGATGTCCATGTAGGCAAAGGGAAACGGAGGTCGGAGGCAATTCTTTAAATCAGTTGAGCAAAGGTCCTTTCTGTCTATTGTAGGGGGCAGATATTATTTAGATATTCTCTGGCAAGTCCTACCTAGACTACCGTAGGTGACGTTGGGGTCTTTCTATGTCCATAGGGTTCAAAGTCTGCCAGGTCTTGGAGAGGCTGCCAGTGTGGTCCTGCCGAGGGAAGGCTTGCTTTCTCAGTAGAGTGGGGTGCTTGATGCATTTTTCTGGCAACAGCAGCATGTCATCAAATAAATGGAGATAGTTCTTGTCTTTATTTATTGATTTTGCCAGGGTGGGCATGCTCTGTGCTCA
Source organism: Monodelphis domestica (assembly GCF_027887165.1). Classification (NCBI taxonomy): domain Eukaryota; kingdom Metazoa; phylum Chordata; class Mammalia; order Didelphimorphia; family Didelphidae; genus Monodelphis; species Monodelphis domestica. The sequence continues at coordinate 309,125,300 of NC_077232.1, read as the reverse complement.
TGATGAAAAGGTCTTGTTGCCAAAGAAATAAAGATGGGGAAAACAAAGGGAAAATTTGGATGGAAAACTTTACTGGTGGTGTATGTGCCTCTAGAACTAGAGCTGGCATGGGTTAGCGAACCGGTCAGAAAACACCTTAAATAAAGGTTCCATTCATAAATGGTTTATTGATATTTGTTAAATGACCCCCAGATGTGGTCACATTTTTTCATAACGTATTACAACCCATGTTATAATAGGCATAAATAATATAGAAAATTCTTACGAGATGAGGCTATGTCATGAGTTGATCTGGACCAGATGGCCTCAGGGAACAAGCTGCTGGAGTAAAAGCCCTGCAAATGCCTGTTTTGTTTAGGGGTTCAAGTACTTCTCAAGCATTTCCCAAAACACCCAGTTCCCACCATGAGAAACAACAAGGTCCTTTCTAAATGAAAGGGTGCCCGAAAGTTTTAATGAAATTCTTTTCTTTTACAGATGAAGCCGACTTTTGTGGTTGCACTCAGGAAATGCTACTGTAATTGCAGCCTCATTGTTTACTAATAGGCTCAATGATTTAAGATCATTTCAACAAACATTTACAAAGCATGCACTACATTATATGCTAGGCACTGGGGGCACAAAGACAAAAGCAAGCAATCTTTGCCCTTAATGGGCTCACATTCTACTTGTGGGTTGGAGAAAATGCCATGTAAACACAGAGAAGTGAATTAATAGCATGCCATGAGAGGGAATGGATCCTAATAGCTGCCGTTATTATGGAATGCCTTTTGCAAATCAGTTTACCTTAGATGGGTTTTGAAGAAAGCTAGAGAGTCAGAACTGGCAGGAAGCACATTCTGCAATGGCGGACTAACTTTACAAAGAGTATTGGGAAGCCAGGAGGAATCCCAAAGGGTCTTCTCCTAATCCCCTAGATCCATGTTGGTGAAGCTGTGGCATACCTGCCTCGACACTCCAGAAGGACTGCTGGGTTTTCCTTTCCACCATGCCTGAGGACAATGTTCAGGTGCCCCACCCCTCTGTCCAGCGCCCAATGCAAGCACTTCCTCCCTCTGCTCTCTGGGATAACACAAGGGTGGTGACGGGAGGTGGGGTGGGTGGGACTCACAGGAAGTTTGAAGGTATAGTTTGGGCACCTGATCTCTAAAAGGTTTTCCAATGCCGCCCTAGACTAAATGTTTATTGAAGAAAAGGATGGAAGGACTTCTAGTAAATGGGGCTATGTGAAAGATTCTTGCCCCCTCTAGCTGCCCTGAAAAACAGTTTAGTAAACAACAGAGGCAGCAAATGGAGCAGAAAAGTAGTAGAACCAAAGGGAGTGCCAATAAGGGCTGAACAAGAGGATGGCTAGAAGATTCTGGTGTTCTGGTTGTGAGTGAGGCCCTTCCAGAAAAGCATGAAATAAAGGCCAGAAGTCAAGATTTCAGAACTACAGAAGGGGACAATAGATGTTTGGCCAAGGAAATGGAGGTAGACAGAGGAACTGAGGCTGCAGCTATGGGCAAACAGAAGGAAGTAGCAAACACTGGACAAGCAGTGAAGAAAAACCCAAGTGGCGAACTCAAAGGAAGAGAAAATTTGACTCTAAGTAAAGTAGGATCTCAAAAAAAAAAATAGCTTGGCCATAAGGACTCCGAGGATGGATGGCAGGAATGAAATAGGAGAGAAATTAAAGCCCTTAAAATGTCCTATAGGCAAATGGTGATTTGTGAACAGAGAGAGAAAATTCGAATTCCCTAAGGGACGTTTGAAGAAAGGATTCAAATTTATATGGAGACTATATAATAAAATCCCAAATTCTGTGTGGATTAAAGAAGAATTACAGAAACAGTAACTAGTTTTGTCAAAGAAAATGACTATGAAAAGAAACATATCAACACTTTTGGAATTCAGGCAAAACAGTTATTAGGAGAAACTCTCTATCTAAACACCTTAATCAAAGACAGGAAGCCAACACAATGAACAAACGGCTAAAAATGAGAAAAGCTACAAATAGAACATTTCAATTTCAGAACAATAGAAACTCAGAAAAAATAATGAAAACACCCATTGAATTGACAAAAGGGATTTTTGGGGGTCAAAAAATAGCTTAGTAAAATAGACATATAATATAATTTGACAAAAAAGATAAAAAACAAAATAGTCAGAAGGAACAGTGAAAAAGAAGAGTTCACAACAGTTGACAAGGAAATATACACCATTAGAAACCATTTTACTCTATTATATGCCCCAAACAGATAAATAGAAACCAATATATCCCAAAATACCAATAACTCAGATAAACAGAACTAGAGAGATCATAAACAACTTGACTTCAAAAAAAAAAAAAGAAATTGAATGAGCTATAAATGAACTGCCAAATGAAAAAACCCTGGGACCAGGTAGACTGACAATTAAATACTATTTAACAGTCAAAGAACATCAACTCTAATATTACAAATATTGTTTGCAAAAACACAGAAACTTTCAGGTTTGGATCAGCCTTACATGCTGCAGATACCTAAACTAGAGAGAGATATAAGAGAGAGAATAATAGAGAATGATATTTCTTTTTTAAAATTTTTAATTAGATGATTTAGAATATTTTCCCATGGTTACATGATTCATGTTCTTTCCCTCCTCTCCCTCTCCTCCCCCCCTCCCCCCAGCCAATGAGCAATTCCACGGGGTTTTACATGTGTCATTGATCAAGACCTATTTCCATATTATTGGTATTTGCACCAGGGTGATCTTTTAGAATCTACATCCCCAGTCATATCCCCATTGACCCATGTGATCAAGTAGTTGTTTTTCTGCTGTGTTTCTTTTCCCACAGTTCTTCCTCAGGATGTGGATAGCGTCCTTTCTCATAAGCCCCTCAGAACAGTTCTGGGTCATTGCATGGCTGCTAGTAGAGAAGTCCATTACATCGATTTTACCACAGAGTATCCGTCTCTGTGTATAGTGTTCTCTTGGTTCTGCTCCTAAGTACTAAAATCCTTAATCTAGGAAGGAAATAAAGATTTATTATTAAGCACTGTGCTAAAATGACTTTGTATGAGAATTGAGTTTGAATAGAAGAAACTTGGCATTGCCCCATGGATCAGCTGTAAATTATTGAGTAAGTCAAGAAGGGATTCATTTGAGAGGCTGGAGAAAAATGAAGTTTTCTATCTCATTCATGAGGAAGATCTAGCTGGGAGAGAAGGCTTCTAAATGCATCTTTTCTGTCTTCCCTTTGACCAAAGGAAGATCTTGAAAAGTGGGAGGATCTTGGGCCTTTTATCTTCTTATCAGCGTTCTAACATTTGTGGACACCTTCAGCAGCAGTGGCTTCCATCTTTCCACTGGTATCCTGGATGTATCTTTGGATTAGCTGGTACCAGTGTTTGCTCCTGGCATGAAGGATATGTAGGATTCATGACTCTCTAAGGAGCTCAGGAAATAAACTACATCATGCCTAAGGGGAACTTCTTGAGAACCTCATTTAAGAGAAGAAAGGACCCCCAGCAACTAAGACCTGTAAGTGAACACTCTGCCATATGTAATAATTTTAAGCTTAAGCATACTTTCCTCTGGACTTAGAATATATTTGTGGGAAAGTTATGTCACAGTTTTTTGGGGGGGAGGAGGCACAGAAAATTGTTTTGTACCAATTGTTCTTACTGTAAAATCTTGGTAAATACTGTTTTCTAAAAACTATAAGGTTGACGTACTAATTCTCAACTGATAATCTTAGGATGAAGCACTGTGAATGGTGGAGGCTTGAGTCAATAGCATTGGAGAATTACTTCTGACCCCTCAGAAGTTCCCCTTTAACCTTCTAGGGAAGAGGTAGCCAAATATTTGGAATTTCACTCATAATTGGGGATAGGACTTGGGATAAGGATCTTCAGAGCTTAGATGGGTAAAATGACATCAGTGAAACAAACAAAAAAATAAACAGAGGGCAAGCTAGGTGGGACAGTGAATATAGTGCTGGGCTTGGAGTAAGGAAAACTCTTCATGTGTTCAAATCTTAACCCAAACACTTACTAGCTGGTGATTCTGGTTAAATCCTGAACCCTGTTTGCCTAGAAAAAATACACAGAAGAAAGCAGAAGGAATTTTATTTTTTAAATAAGTTTATTTAGACATTATTTTTTTCTCCTCTGATATTCTTGGCAGTTTATATTTTTGTAAGTATTCTTCCATTTCATTTACATTGTTAAATCTATTGGCATATAATTGGTGGTATATTCACCCTTTTAATCTTTAATGCTAATAGTTTGGGGTCCTTTTCTCTTTTTTGAAAATTATATTAACCTATGGCTTATTTATTTTGTTGATGTTTTTCATAAACCAACCTTTATTTATTAATTCAATGGTTTTCTTACATTCAATTTTATTGATCTCACCTTTAATTTTTAGGATTTTTGATTTGGTGGTCAGATGGGGATTTTTTGTTCTTTTTCTAGTTATTTTAGTTGCATTCCCAACTCATCCATCTAGTTTTTCTCTATTTTAGTAAATAAGCCCTTAGAAATAGAAAATTTCTGCTTTTGTTATATCCCATGGGTTTTGATATTGTATTATCATTATCATTCTTTTTATTAAATTATTTATCATTTCTATGACATGTTCCTTAATCAACTTATTCTTAAGATTAAGTTATTTAGTCCCCAATTAATTTTTACTTTGTGTTTCCATGATCCCTTATTATATACACTTTTTATTGCATTATGATCTATAAAGGATGCATTTAATATTTCTGCTTTTCTCAATTTAATTATAATGCTTTTGTGCCTTAAGATATGTTCAATTTTTATAAAGGTATCATGTGTCACTTAGAAGAAGGTATACTCTTTTCTATTTCTATTCAGTTCTCTCCAAATATTTATTACATTTAACTTATCTAAGATTCTAGTCATCTTTTTTACTTATTTCTTATTTATTTTTTGGTTAGATTTGTCTAGTTCTGGGAGAGGAAAATTGAAGTCCCCCATTATTATAACTTTGTCATCTATTTCTATCAGTAACTCATTTAGCTTTTATATTAAAATTTTGGATGCTATGACATTTGATACACATAGGTTTAATATTGATGTTTCATTATCTATGGTACTTTTTAATATAACATAGTTTCCCTGTTTATTTCTTTTGATTCTATCTATTTTAGCCTTAACTTTGTCAGACATCATGATTGCTACCCTTATTTTTTTTAGCTGAGGGTTTCTGCTCTAGTCTTTTATTTTTTCTCTATGTGTACCTCTAATTTTTAAGTGTATTTCTTGTAAACAGCATATTGTTGTTTTTGATCCATTTTGCTATCTGTTTGTTTTACAAATGAATTCATCCCATTCACATTCAAAGTTATAATAACTAGTTATGTATTTCCCTCCATCCTATTTTTCCCCCACTATTCATCCTTCATTTCCTTTAGCCATATTCCTTCTCAGATATTCAATTTCTTCAGTCTACTACCTCTCCAATTTGCACTCCTTCTTGTAACACCTCCCTTAGGCTCTTCCCTTGCTCTCCTAGGTATCTCCTCCCCACCATGGTCCAAAAGTCCCTCCCTTATTCCCCAACTCTGCCCTTTTATTTCTTGATATAAATTTCCTTTTAAAAATCCCTCCCATATTTTATCCTGAGAGACCTTCCCTTATCTCCTCTATTTCTTGATAGGTGCTCCCTTCTAGGAATTCCTTCCTTTTCTTGTCCTCTTTTCTCTTAATCTACATTCCCTTCTCTTTGTCCCTTAGTCCCTTCAGGAGACTCTTAGTCTCTCTCTTATCCTATCCTCTCATCCTCCTGTTTATTTGATGATTGAGAAGACTTTTACCCTTCTAGTTGTATATGTTATCCCCTCTTTAACCCAGATATGATGAAGGCGGCATTCTGGTACTACCAGTCCTCAACCTCTTCCTACCATTCTCTATGACAGTTCTAGTCATGTCTCTTTTATATGAGGTAATTGTTCCATTTTACTTCTTCCTACTCTATTTTATTGTTATTTTCAACTTGACGTCATCTTCTATCTATATATACTCTTTTTTTTTTTAAACCCTTACCTTCTGTCTTGGAGTCAATACTGTGTATTGGTTCCAAGGCAGAAGAGTGGTAAGGGCTAGGCAATGGGGGTCAAATGACTTGCCCAGGGTCACACAGCTGAGAAGGGTCTGAGGTCGGATTTGAACCTAAGACCTCCCGTCTCTAGGCCTGACAATCAATCCACTGAGCTACCCAGCTGCCCCCTATATATACTCTTTTAAACTATCCAACTAACGATGTCCTTCTTAAGGGTTATAGATAATATTTTCCCATATGAAAAGCAAATATTTTGATCCTGTTGGGTTTCTTATAATTGGGCTTTCATATTTACCTTCTTATAATTCTTATAGATAGAATTTTCTATTGATTTCTGTTTTTTCTCCAAGAATAATTGAAGCTCCTTTAGCTAATTAAATATTGTTTTTTTCCCTCTAGTATAATTATGCTCAGCTTTTCTGGGCTTGTTATCCTTGGTTATAAACCCAGTTCCTTTGTTCTTCAAAATACTGTGTTCCATGCCTTTCATTCTTTTAATTTTGAAGCTGCTAAATTTTATCTTCTGACTGTTTTTAACTTATTTTTTTTCTCATTGTTTGTAGTATTTTCTCCTTAATCTAGGAGTCATAGAACTGATCAATGATGTTCTTGTGCATTTTCATCTTGGAGTCTCTTTGTGGTGGTGATCAGTGAAATCTTTCCATTTCCATTTTACCCTCTAGTTCTAGAATTTCAAGACAATGTTCCTTAATAATTTCTTGGAGTATGGTGGCTAAACCCCCTCCCCTCACCCCCCAATCTTAACTTTCTGAAAGTCTGAAAATTAAACTCTTTTTTCTCGAACTATTTTCAGGTCATTTGTTTCTGTGATAAAATGCTTCATATTATCTTCTGTTATTTCATTCTTTTTGTATTTTGCTTTGTTATTTCTTGTGATCTTTGGAAGTCATTAGCTTCTCCTTGTCCAATTTTAATTCTTAATTATTTTCTTCTAGGAATTTTTGGGTCTTTTTTTTTTCCCAATTGGGTGATCTTTTGTAATTTTCTTGATTTTTAATTTTTTTCTAGTTTTTTTTTTACTTTTCTCATTTGTTTTTTGAAAAAAAAAATTTAAGCTCTTCCAAAACCTTTTTGGGTTTGTGACCATTTGGTGTTTCTCTTTGTTGTTTTAGAAGTAGGTATTTTAAGTTCTTGGTCCTCCAAATTCAAATGCATATCTTCTCTGTCACTGTAATATTGGGGTTCTTTCTCTTTGGCTTACTCATTTTCTTTCCCAAATTTTAGCACCCGCACCAATAGGATTACCCATTAGTTTTATGTTTGAGTTGAATTCTATTCCCAGGGTGTGGGTGTGGGTGAATGATGCCTCAGGTTTCAGGGTTTTTTTGTGTTTGTTATTTCCTGGGTGTCCAATTTCTATAATCCAGGGGCAGGTGTAGTCTTTGCTCCCCTTGGCTCAAATCCCAGTCTGTGTTTGACCTCAGATGCTCCATCTAGAGCTCTTTCAACTCCCCTACCCCACCATAGTTCTGCCACTATAAGCATACTGCTCATCTTCCACCTGGGACTGTAGCCAAGGGATCCACTCTCTTATGGGTGATCACAACCATTAGGGTGACCTCCGTCTGTGACAGAGCTAGTATCTGGTCACCCTGTAGGCCTTCCCTATTCAGCAGTCAACCCCCAGCTGTGGGTGAGTGGTGTTACTAGGAAATCACTTTAAAAGACTGATATATATTAATTTAAGGTCGCCAAGGAATTCAGCTATGTAATTCCTAAATGAAACTCAAGTCAGCAGTTAATCTTTTATGGAGTTTGATTACAATAGGAGGAAGAAAGGAATTAGAGATAGAGAGAGAGAAAAAGGGAGAGAAGGGAATAGGGCTTAAATACCCCTTCTGTTTAGGCTGGGCCAAAAGACCCAAGCCCTTAGATAGCTGAGGCAAAGAAAAAAGATCAGTCCCTATTACTCACGTGACCAAAATGGAGAAACAGTCTCAGAGGCCCCCACTTTCAGCTTCCTTCAGAGCAAGCTTCTCAGAGCACCTCTCCAACCACTCAGAGCCAAAACTCTCCACCCCCCCCCCCTCAGTCCTCAGACCCCTCTCTCTTTAAGGAAACCATCCAAGTTGCCTCCCCTCAGTTCTCACATCTACCAATCACTGTCCATCAATTTCCCTGTGCCAATGGAGGCTCTAGCTTAACCCAGGACCGCCCAGAGGCTTTGCACATGTCTGTTGAAGGTCATATTTTCAAATAATTAAATCTTTGATCCTTTGCTACAGCCCTTTCTAAATCCTGTTAACCTGAGTAGGGTAGAGATTGGAATAATTAAGTTTTGATCTAGGCTGCAGCCCTTACTCAATCCTGTTAGGACTGAATAGGGTGGAGATTGATTCCAAGTATCTCCATTGTATCAATTCTAAAATCAATCATGACTCAAAGAAATTCCTCTTCTATGCTTAAGCATAGGTCAAAGTCCTTTCCATTGTTCAGCAAAAGGTTTCTGTCCTTAAGTAATCTTAAGAAGGTAGGAGAAGGAACCTCCCATGCCAATGGGGTTCACATTCCAATAGTCAAGACCCACTATCAATAGGAAATTTTTCAAGTATGAAATTTCCCAATGGTGAAATTTCCAACATTTATAAGTCTAAGGAATTTTAAGGTTTACAGTGGGGGTCCCTGGAGCTGAGACCACAAGGGTAGGTCTTACTGCATGTAGATTCCAATGATGTTCTTCACTGGGATATAGACTCCTAAGTCAAGCAGAAAAGTCAAGGCGGTCCACAGTGCCCCCAGGACCCTTGGTCTGCCAAGCTTTTGGTGCTCACTCTGGGGAGGCTGCACTACCAGGGGATGCTGAGGCCAGAGATGTCAGAGACCCCTCCTCTAAGTTATTCCTGGTGCTGGGCTTTAATCCTAACCCTTTTCTATTTTTGCTGCTTTTAGCATTGATTCTGTGGAGTTGTTTTTGATTATGGGGGAGCCTGGAGGGCATGGAAGTCTCATGCTCTTTTCTTCCATCTTCCTCCAGGGGGAACTTTAGAAGAGGAGCAGTTCTGTTAGTATTCATGTGAATTTATATAAGCTGTTACAGAATTTAACAGTTTTAGACATAATACTTTTCTGTTCTTTGTATAGTGAAATATTATTGTTGTTTGTTAAATTAATAATAAAAATAAAGTTTAAAGAAAAGAAAATTTCATGGATTGTATGCTTGGACTTGCTTTCTGGGAAACACTTGTTTAAGGCTCTCACATGTTACATATATCAGGGGAAAAGCATTTTAAAGCATTTAGAGAATAATAAGAATGCTGTGGAGAACGTTTGAGAACTTAAGAACAATTTCTATAGTATCTTGTGTCAAAGGAACTAATTGGGGCTATAAAAATACCAAACCATTAAAGTTAAGTGTTCTGAAAAATGATTGGCAAATCGTGTCTAGAGAAAAGTGAGAGAAAATGGAATTTCTTTCTCTTGGAGTCCATCACATTGGATTGAAGTGAAAGAACTCTCATTCCTCCTTATTCTATATAATCTGTACCAGGGCAATCTCTCTGGATGAGCCTTTTTTCCTTTTCTTTTCTATATGACCATCCTCACTGGAAACAATTGGTATAATTCATGGCTTCATAGATTTAGATATGGGAAGGAATGTGAAGTCATCTAACATAGTCTCTTTTTCTTTTTTAAATCGTTGAAACTGAGGACAGGAGAAGGTATGTTATACTTGTTGTTGCCCTTGAGGGTTGGGTGAGCCGTCTGACAGATAGGACGAGCACAGATTGGCAGCACATACCCGGCTCCTTACTGCTCTCAGGAACCGGTCACAGAGCCCTCCATGGAGCCACACAAATACCATAGCAAGCAACATCAGTGATAATAGGCAGCTAGCTGGCACCGTAGAGTCAGGAAGACCTGGGTTCAAATCTGGATTTGGATACTTACTATGTGACCCTGGACAAGTCACTTAACTTAGGTTTCTTCTTTTAAAAAAATGGGGTAAAAATAGCACTACCACCCAGAGTTGTAAGTATCAAATGACATAATATTTGTCAAATACTTAAAAACTTTAAAGCACACAATACAAATTCTTACTATTATTTAGAGGCTGCTAGGTAGTGCAGTGGATAGTATACAAGGCCTGGAGTCAAGAAGACATCCTCCTGAGTTCAAATCTGGCCTCAGCACTTATTAGTGATTTGACCCTGGACAAGTCACTTGACCCTGTTTGCCTCAGTTTCCTCATCTGTAAAATGAGCTGGAGAAGGAAATGGTAAACGGTTCCACTATCTTTGCTAAGAAAACCCCAAGTAGGGTTACAAACAATAACAAAAAACGATTATTTGTGGCTTTGAAAGCATACACGATCTCATTGGTCTTCTGAACAACTAGGGGGGCAGGGACAGAGTACCACTGTCTCTCTTTTTCAGATGAAGAGACTGAGGACCAGGAAGGGGAAGAGATTTTTCTTAGGTTAGAGGGGTGTGACTAGGAGAGAAGAGAATGAATTTGGAATTAAGTACCTTGTGCTGGTTTAGCGTGAGGAGAAGCCATGAAAGATCCAACTGGGAAAATATTTGCCTAAACTGAGCCGGTTTAGAAGATGACTTTTTTGGGGAATAACAAACAACTCAACTCTGCTAAGCACATCTATGTGAGAGTTGCCTCGCTTGCTGTGCCTTCCTTTGTGCACTTCTCCAGGCAGACAAAGTGGCACCGGCCTCTGTTGACCTTTGCCAGGCCAGCCCAGTAGGAATGGCCAAATGATAGTTTCATCAGAGAAGAAAACCACATCATGTTCTCCTCCTGGAACAATTGTGTTTCCTTTGACTGTGGAAAGAAAACGGAGACCATCAATGTGGTTTGACCTTTACTTTCTACCAGCTGAGCTCAGATGCCTGTTTTCTGCCCCAATATTTGGTTTTCCATTTTAGGAGCACTAATGACTAGCAATGCAATGGCATCTGAATGCAGTAAGCCTACTTGACTTGGCATGGTTTCGGTTCAATGGTACAATGCTTTTCTGGTGATGGATTCATCCGGAACTTTTTTGCTTCGAGAAAGCTGGAATCCCAAGAGATTGTCTTAATTTTTTAAAAAACGTTGGACTCTGACCTTTATGAAGACACCTGGGTAATGTCTGACCATGCCTGGAATTTCCCTATCTCCAAATTTATTGGGTTCTTGGTGTCTAGGTCCATTGCAACTGCAGCAATGAAAAAGAAGCAGTTTACTAATTGAAAACAGTAAAGGGTTTGGACTTTTTTATAGTGCAACATCTGTGTTGTAGTACGAGCTGCTTGGGCAGTGGCTAACAACTTTCATTTCTTTCACTCCCAGGTTTCGCTCTCCTTTTGCAGGGACGTTTCCAACAAGAGAACCTAGTTATTGTGCAGAGAGAGTGAATCCAACAACCTCTTGGCCTTTCTGCCTTTGAAAGCAATTTGGATTTAGGGCAATATTCTGCCCAAAGTGGGTACTTAATCCATGTTAGTGGAGTTGGACTCCAATTCACAAGTGAACTATGGGGTTAAAATACTCGGATTATGACTTTTTAAGCTGCTTTCATTAGATAATAGATCTGGAAAGGACCTGGGGGACAATGAACACCAGTTGTCAAGTTTTGTAGATGAGGCGTTTGAAGACTGGTGATGGTAGAGGTTACACAGTCAGGTGGGAAGAAAAGCAGGATTAGATTCAGGTCTTCTAATCTCTTCATTAAACTATGTTTCTGTCATGTCTGAACTGTTTTTTTCCCTCCATGTTGCATTAGCCTTAGAAATCATTAGAACATATTCCATCACTTCCATTTTTTCCTTTGACAATTTGGTGTGAAAACTGAGGACCAATCAGTAGCAGTACTAGCTGAGGTGCCACAGACCATTAAGAGGTGAAAATGTTAATTGTGTTTACGCCAGTAAATTATTTTGTGAGTCCTTTAGGTATCTGGGGTTGGAAGTATATGCTATGTAGTTTAGAGTTTGGGGGCTATTTCAGGTCTTTTTGTGAGTCAGACCCACATTCACAGTAATCTAGTCAGCAACAGTCAGCTGAAGCACTGCAGTTTAGATTACATTTACCTTGTGAAATCTATGTTTGCATCTAGCTCTTGCTCTTTAAACTGTCTGGTTTTTTAGATGGTGGTGAGAAAATTCTTTTCAAGGGGAATAGAGAGCTTGAAACCAGAGACCTGAATTCAAGTCCTGCCTCTGCTGCACACTAGTTGTGGGAATTCTTGCAATTATGTTGTATATTCTTGGATATTATTTTGAATATGTTTTCTTGGAATTATTTTGTATATATCACATGTCTACTTATCTGTCAACATGTTGCTTTTCTGCAAAAAAAAAAAGTAAGTTTCCCAGTGTAGGAACTATTATAATTAATCTTTGCATTTCCCTAGTACTTAGCACGGTACCTCGCTCACAAGAGACATTAAATACTGTTTGTTAAATTGCATTGAAATGCAATATGTTGTCAAAACAAAGACTAAGGACAAAGGGGTAAAGAAAGCCCTTGTAAGGTTTCCTTATCAGAGACAAATGAGCAGCAGGGTTTACCTAGAGCATCACCACTGAGAATCCCTGATATTCCTTTTACCATAACAACTAGAAAGCATACTAGTTCAGAGCAGAAAGTATTGAAAAGCATAGTAAAGCCAATGCCAAGGTAGAGCCATCCCTTTGTAGCCAGGGTTACTGCCTCCCTGGTGGGCGATGTGAGAGGACCGTGTAGCCAGGACAATTCGCACTTTGGGCGCTCTGCCCCAGCTGGCATCCCTGTCTGCCTTTGATTTTCCCACTCACGCTTCTTCTCCTCCCTCCTCCTTCCCTTGCTGCTGCTCTTATCTGATGTTCCGGGGAGATTATCCAGATGCAGGGTGCTGAGCAGCGGAGAGCTGATCTTGTCTATTCCTTCTGCTGTACTGCCACATTGTGGTTCTTCCTGGCACTGGGCTTTGCCGAGATCCCACCGAGCTCCTCTGTTGGATCCTCCATCCCGTCTGCCTCCTGACGTCTGGCTGAATTTCAGTCGTTATGTCCTCCCTCTGCAGGCGGGAGTCTCAGACGCTCTCCACTTGACGTGCTCCCAAACTCTCCTCCTCTCGCACTCTTGCAGGTGAAGAGATTATCATGCTCCGAGGAACCCAGGCTTGCCGCCTGGATGCCATCCTTGCCTTCTCTCCCTGACCCTCTATATCCAGTCTGTTCCAAGTGTGGTCAGTTTTCCCTTTGCAGCAGCTCTTGCGTCTGCTCTGCCCTTTCTTCCGACGCTGCTACACCTTCAGGTGGGACCTCCGCCCCTCCGGCTTAGCCTGCTCTGTTTGGGCTTCCTGCTCCCACGTCAGTCCGCCTGCTAAACTGACTTTCTTTAGACGCAAGCCTGACCATGCCACCAGGTAACGCTAGTATGTTCCTCATACCCCGAGGCTCCACGACAAGATCCTTTCTTTGGCTTTTTCACCCCCTTCGCCCTCTTCCATCTAATGACCTCCCAGCACTCTGGAGCTTCCTTGCCCTTGACCCTCGGCCCTAGGAATTTTGACCGGCTTCCTCCCATGCCTGCAATTCTCTACCTCCTTCTTTGCCTTTTGTATTCCCTGACTTCCTTTGAGGCTCAGTTAAAATCTTACCCTTCCCAATTTCCCTTCACTGTCTTCTCTCCGTGGATTCTCCGGGCCCAATCCTGGCCAAATCTTACTTGTACACACGCATCCGCATATCGTCTCCCCATTCGATTCTGACCTTCTCAGCAGGCAGAGCCTTTTGCCTTTCTCTTGTATCCCCAGGGCTTGGCATGCAGCCTGGGGCTAACAGGCGGAAGATGAGGAAACAAAGAGCCAAGCTTTCAAGCTTATTGCTTTATTAAGCAATGCCTGGCAATTCATAATGAATCAGGACTAGGTGCCTTCTGCAGCTTTGACACTGGACCCGCCATACAGCGGGAGGCAGATTTTTTAAGTATTAAAAGCAATCAGACAAATTAATTAAAAGGAAACAAATAACCAGGCTGCAAGACTAGGTAATCTGATTTCTGATTGGATGAAAGATGAAGTCCTTTCCAAGTTGGGAAGGAAGAGGGAACAGACGTAATTTCCGGAAATCAGAAAAACTGGGGTCCTACTCCTTCTACTTACCTGTGTACAATCAAAGGAACATGAAAACAATAACTGGCTGACCACGAAGGGGCCATTTTCCAAATAAGATATATGGGCTATTTGAGATGTATGATTGTGAGGAAAGACTTTGTATTAGTTTTCTCATCTCACTAGATTTCTGGTCAGCATAAACTATATTCTTAGTTAAGGGTGTCTAACTAAATAGCAGGTAGAGGGGGTCCAGCTTCCCAGCCTCGAAGGGTTCAAACAATGCAATAAAGTTTTCTCCCAATTCCCACAGTTGAATGAAGTTTTGTCACAAGCCAGAAATTAGACTAGACCCATAATTGAATAGAAAGAGAACGGAACTAGTTCCAAAATGGAGCCAGTGCAATTTACTCAATTCCCTTGATCACTACTAAGTTGTAATTCCCTCCATTCCCTCCCAGAGTAGGTATGTAGACTGACTAGCTCCAGGAACTATCTTAGCTCTTTTTGTGAGTCAAACCCATGACTGTAGTCATCCAACTAGCAAAAGATAGCATAAGCCCTCTGGCTTAAATTAAATATGCCTCTTGAAATCTAGTTCTACCTCAGGCTCCTTAATCTCAGTCCATTATTTTATGAAAATTCTTCTCAAAACTCCTTTTAACTCTTCTCATACCCCTTGTCTCTCCTTTGGTCCATGAAACTTTCTTCAAGTGTTTCATTCTGCAAGACTGGAGGAAGAAGGAGGTCTTTTACTTTGTCTTCTTGCCAGTGACAAAATTACTACGCTCTCTTCACTCATGAGTCTTTCAATATTTGAAGGGCTACCATTTAGAAGAAAGAATAGATTTGTTCTCCCTGTCCTATCAGCATGGAACTAGGAGCAATGGGTAGACATACTATGGTACTTCAGAGCTTTGATTTAAATCAATGGGATTCTGTCTTGATTTTTGGCCCAGAAGCTATAAGACATCTTGTTAATTTATAAACTTCCCTGAAGCACAGAAAGAGTTCCCTGGGAGGAACACCCAGGGGCCACAGAAACTTTGGTGATCTGGCAATTGTGTATAGGCATACAGTTTATAGAGTACTTGGGTTTTCATTTTTCCTTTGATCTTGTAGAGGTTTCCACTCATACCCATTTCTTTTTTGAGGCAGAAAAGAAGAAAGAAGGAAGGAGAGGTTGTTTTTTTAAATTTCTTTTTTCTTTCTTTCTTTTTTTTTTTTGCCATGTTACAGGTTGTGGAGCATCTGAGTGCTATTCTAGCTACTTGTGGGCAGTGGGGTACAAAAGGAGAACTGAGATTCCTTTGGGGAACTTTCTAAGGAGGGGGGAAAATGAGGGTGACTTGTGGTGCTGACCACACTGAAAATGGGAGGTAATGTATGTCTTTGACTAGACAGGGAGATAGTCAGAGGAAGTAGAGAATGGAGACTACATTGGACTGAAACTAGTATTTACCATTGGTGAGAATGAGAATTCTAGTCTATACCTCATTTCTTCCCTGTTTCCTTAGTGAACTTTGGTGATGTAAATGTTGATACCTTTTTCTGATGGAGTATAAGGCTCAATGAGGAACAAAGTAGTGGTGGCTGGCCAGAATGGAATTCTTTGGACCGGCAGGACTTATAGACTCAAGAAGGGTCATGACTTAAAAGAACAATCTTTTTGTTGTTGTTTTTGTTTTATCCCAATACTGAAAGGGACTGAGGGGCTCTCACAAAAGACAGAATCTGTCTGGGGAAACAAAGAGGGGAAGATGGTACTGATGGTTAATTCAAATAAGAAATGAGGAAAACAGAAGGAATTCTCACTGCTGCAAAAATGATTGGGGTGGAGGGAGAGGTTAAACCATGTGGATGCCACCTGGTACTGAGGCAAGAGAGACAATGACTGCTTGAATTTATAGAGAAAGAAGGTGGTGATGCGTCTGCTTTTCTCATCATCTCTTTTTCACCCTCCCAGGGAGAGTCAGTTCTTATCCTAAAGCTTATCTGTTCATTAGAATTACTTCCATCTGTAATTTCTGTTAATTAGCTTTAATGGAGTCTAAAAAAATGCCTTATTGACCATAGCCATTGAACAGAGAATGGCAAAAAAAAATATGGGGGTGAAGAGAATAAAACTGAAAGGAATTCTTTGTTTAAATCATTGGGATTCTGTCTTGATTTTGGGCCCAGGAGCTATAAGACATCTTGTTGTTATATTTTATAAACTTCCCTGAAGCAGAGAAAAATCAGGTCATGTGGATCTGGTCTTTTGCCCAGTAGACTCACACAGACCTAAAAATAGCAGCATAGCTGTCTGGTGGGGCTTAGTTACCATGATGTTTATGTCACTTTTCTACATATGCCTCTTCCATGCCTACTCATAAAGATTTTCCTGCAAGAGGTAGAGCTGAGACTCTTATCTGGTGGAAGGGGACTAGGAATGGCTATATACAATCATTAGTTCCCACATTTTGAGAGTAAGAAGTATATGACTTTCCTCTTCACTTTATTTATATAACCAACTCTTAGGGGTATCCTGATACAATGAGGAATCTCCTACAAAGTTTTAAGTCATTGAACTCTCTTAGACTATCTTTCCACTGAAGGGGTGGAACTTTCCCTGGCCCCTTGGAGAAACACTAAGGCAGAACCACCCAAACCCCAATCATTCTAATTCATCTATCACCCACTGCTATCTCTATGGTTTGCAAATTCTCACAACTTCCCTTCTTAATTACTGGCTGCCTATTCCCAACCTTCCATCTTCTAATACCCATCTTTCTGTTAATCTTGGCAATTTATATTTTTGTAAATATTTGCTCATTTCATCTAGATTGTCATATTTATTGCCATATAAGTAGGCAAAATATCACTTAATAATATTGCCTTAATTTCCTCTTCTTTGGAGGTGAGATCACCCTTTTCATTTTTGATTCGGTTAATTTTATTCTCTTCTTTCTTTTGTTATTAGATTTACCAGTACTTTATCTATTTTATTTGTTTTTTCAAAGTACCAGCTCCTAGTATTTATTAGTTCGATAGTTCTTTTACTTGCAATTTCATTAATTTCTCCTTTAATGTTTAGGATTTCCAATTGAGATTTTATCTGGGGATTTCTAATTTGTTCTCTTTCTAATTTTTTAAGGTACAAGCCCAAATCATTGATCTCCTCCCTCCTTATTTTGTTGATATAGGCACTTAGGGATAGAAAATTTCCCCTGAGTACTGCTTTGGCTGTATCTCATAGATTTTAATATGTTGTCATTGTCATTCTCTTCAGTGAAATGTAAGGGGTAGAAATCAGTAATTATTTCTATTATTTGTTTTTTTTAATTAAATTAAATTTAATTTTTTTAAACCCTTACCTTCCATCTTGGGTCAATACTGTGTATTGGCTCCAAGGCAGAAGAGTGGTAAGGGCTAGACAATGGGGGTTAAGTGACTTGCCCAGGGTTGCACAGCTGGGAAGTGTCTGAGGCTAGATTTGAACCTAGGACCTCCTGTCTCCAGGCCTGACTCTCAATCCACTGAGCCACCCAGCTGCCTCCTGAACCATCAGTTTTGAAAAATTAGAATGTTTAGTTTCCAACTGATTTTAAATTTGCCTCTCAATGTACTATTTTAATTATTAATTATAATTTTATCACATATCATTTGAAAAAGTTGCATTTATTATTTCTGCTTTTATGTATTTGATCCCCATATTTCTGAACTCTTCTTCTCCTATATCCTATTCCACCACTTCCATTGGTCCACCACTTCCATTGTGCCCTTTGGAATTCAACAACAACACTTTCATATTAGACCTCTTCCACTCATCTTTTTTCCAACTACTAGCAGTCACAGAGGTCTAACTTCTTCAGGAAATTTTGCTTTCTTGGTCATCATGGTTATATACCTCCTCTGTCTAAAACACTAATCTGAGAGGAGAAGTCAAGGAGGAGAGTCCTTGCTCTCTAATTCCACTTGCAATTTTCCTTTTGTCATTGTCCCTAAGCAACCCTTTCTTGAAAATGCCTTCTATTTAAGTTTATCATTCAGAATAAAAGAAAGTGCTAAATGTTGGAGGGAATTTGGCAAGACAGAGACACCAATGCATTGTTGGTGCAGTTGTGAACTGATGCAACCATTTTGGAGGGCAATTTGGAACTATGTCCAAAGGGCTATAAACTTGTGCATACCCTTTGATCCTATAGTGCCACTTCTGGGTCTGTATGCCAAAGAAATAATAAAAAAGGGGAAAGGACCTACTTGTACAAACATATTTGTAACATCTCTATTTGTGATAGCAAAGAATTAGAAATTGAGGGGATGACTATCAGTTGGGGAATGGATGAACACATTTGTTGTACATGTTGGTGATGACATACTATTAAAATTATAAGCAAGATGATTTCTAAAAAATCATGGAAAGACCTTATTAAATTTATTTATGGTTGGACCTGAATATTTAATTGGTGGCCTCTAGGGATTTAATTTCTAAATCCCAAAATGAATTACTCAAGTAAATGGAATTTAGTAGTAGTTTATTTTACAAGAGAGGAAGATATTAAGGAAGAGAGAAAAGGGGAGATAGGGAGGGAGAAAGCTCTGGCTTCCTCTGAGCCAGGTAGAAATTCTAAGACACCAGTCAGGGGAAAGGAGTCTCAAGTCAATGGGCCTTTCTTGGAGGTTCACATCTCCAGAAAGGGCAAGGAACTAAGTCAGCCTTTACACTATCTAAAAAGAAAGTCTGAGGTCTCCTGCATGAGCTCCTCCATGGGTCCAGTTTTATAGCTGTCTTCACTCCATGCCTGAGTGACTGATGTGTATCTCTGTTTCCACTATTTAAAGACCTTTTTCTCTTGTGTCACCTCCCCTAAATTTTACATTTACCAATCACAGCAGATACTCCTCTCCAGCCTGCCCACTCTTTCATATGTGGGTCACAGACCTCCCACTCAGTGTATGCAATGGGTGTTCATACCTTTTGTGGTTAAAATGGGTAGATCTACTTTAAGTACTGGGTTTACACTTTGGGGATTAAAATCTAAAAATAAACAAGAGATTACAATTTAATCTTCACAATAAAGGAAGAGCTAAGTACCTTCATTGTTACAATCAGGGGAGAGCCAAATCCAATCTTCACAACCTACATGAACTGGTACAGAGTGAAATAAGCAGAATCAGGAGAATATTGTTCATAGTAACAGTGATATTATTTGATAATCATCTGTGAAAACTTGGCTACTCTCAGCAATGTAATGATTGGGGACAATCCTGAAAGATTTATGATGGGGAATGCTACCCGTCTCTAGAGAAAGAACTGCTGGGGTCAGATGGATGCAGATCAAAGTAGACTAGTGTTCATATCAGTGTATTTACTGCTTATTTTGGGGATTTGGTTTTGTATTAGTGCGCTCATATAAGAATGACCCATATGGAAGTGTATTTTGCATGATTAAAAAAAAGAACTTTATCATTCAGTCAGATCAAGGTAGCTATTGCCTAATGGGTCCCAGTCATTCCCTTTCCTTTTCTGAGGGATTAGTACTTGGCTCATTGTTTTCTTTCTCTTTGCCTCAGTCCTTATGCTGGAGGACTTCAGCATTCCTGTTGGCCCTTTTTCAAATATTCTAAATTCCTAGTTCTTCAGTCTCTCTGGATCTTATGATCTACCCTTCAGACACAAAGTTGGTCATAATATGGCTCTCACACTCAATTGTTTCATTTCCATGATCCTTTCTCTGTTTATGAGCTCCCATCATGGCATCTCTCCCTTTGCTGTACCCCTCCTAAACCTATTCTTCACCCTTCAATTCTTAGTAATTTTTCGGGCCATTACACCTGCTTTGGCTTCACTTTATTTCATTCTTGTCTTAGCTCTAATTAAGCAGTTCAATGATTCAAGTCTTCTGCCCTTGAATTCCTTTCCCTCTTGTCTTATAACCACTCATCCCTTACCAAATCCAATCCTTTATTACTGCCACCATCTGCTTTCTCTTCTCCTACTTATATGTTGCTGATTGGAGCTGAAACAAGCCATTGAATGAACTTAATTGACTGAGCTCACTACAATTCTCCTCCCACTCCCCATCTTACCGGGGTCCTCACTGATGAAAGCAATTTTTATTGCACCCTAATTGATTGCCTATCCCCTTGCCAAAGAGATGCTTCTAAACCTCTTCTTTCCTAAAGTCTCCCACCACTCCCCTTCCCTTAAAGTCATCTCCTCTTTCCCTTGCAGAAAAAATTCTGTGGGCACTTTTTTCTCTTTATGCTGATTGATATCACCTACTGCTTTTTCTCCCTCTCCTCCAGGCTCTCATATTAAGATGCTTCCTCCTTGTAAAGTATCCTCTAGCTCTCTAATCTTTGATCTCTTCCTATCTACTGGTTCCTTCCTTGATGTTTTCTCTCCTCCCTTTTACAATGAAACTTTAAAAAATCTCATCTCCATTTTCCCTTGTTTTACTCACTTCTCAGAGCTTTGCAATCCCTCTCAACCACATCTCTCAAATGAAGCTGCTCTCTCCAAAGGTACCAAATAACCTCTTAATTGCAAAATTGGATGTCTTTTTTTTTTTTTTCTCAATCAACATCCCTCTCAGCTCTCGGTTGCATTTAACATTGGTGACCATGTTCTCCTGGATACTCATCATTTTCTGAATTTTTGTGATACTCTTCTCTCTTGCTTTTTTATTTTAAAAGGGATCATTTATTGAACTACCATTGTCTAGGGTTAGGAAAATGAATTTAAGCTACATATGGTTTCTAGATGAGACTTATTGCCTTATAAGTTGTCTGTTGTCATTCAATGCCATTTGAACAACAAAAAAACCAACAGTTATATTTTGTATAACTATACAGATTTGTAATGGGTTCTGTTTTTCTTGCCTTCTCAATAGGGAGGGGAGGAGAAGAGAATTTCAAATTGAAAACAAATTAAATTTAATAAAGTAGGAAAAAGGAAAAAAGCGCTGAGCACAGTGCCTGGCACACAGTAGTCATAGTCATAGTAGTAGTCTCTCGGAAACCGAGGATGACGATTGTCTTTGTGCGCTTTCATCTATGATAGATGAGTGTGCACAAAGACACTTGTGCCTGAAGGAGATTTAAGTGGAAAAGTCGATGCACAGAGACAGTCCCACTCTCTCGGAGTTGGAAGCCTGGGTCCAGTGGCACAAAAAGTTGTTACACCTGGAGACTTCCTCAGCTGCATTGGATGGCCGTGTTGTCCTTTGTGCTCCAACATGCCCTAAGCACTCCACAGTGCTTTGCTGTGTCGCCCTCTCAGCCGTTGAACCTTCTTATTGGTTTCTTCTGCCTGTTCGGCCGAAGCAGTCTTCACATGCTGGGTGAGCAAAGCCCTGGTTCACCAGGGGTCGACATTGACCCGATGGCTACCCTCACAAGGTTTGGCTGGCCTGTCAAAGCCGTTTCCCGGGGTGTGGCCGCTGCTGCATGCTAGCAGCTACTGGGAGCCACCAGTGAGACCTAGGTGACAGGTGAGGGTCAGAGGCTGGAAAGGTGCCCTAGAAGGACACGACAAGCCCTCCGTACCAGAGATACTACCCCTCCCTGAGCACCCCATACTTAATAAATGCTTGTTCTCTTCTCTGACAATTTCCTCTTCAGCATTATGTGAATTAATCCACTTCATGTTCTTCCCAGTGTAACCCTCCTATTTCCTTGAATTTGCCTCAAGCATACCAAGCGCCTAGATGCAACCCTTCTTCATCTTTGCCTTTTAGAATTTATAGATTCTTTCATGGTGTAGTCCAAGCACCATCTTCTACTTGAAGCTGTTCCTGAATTCTGCAATTGCTGGTGCCTTTTTCTCTAACTCTTCTGTATCTACTTATATATGTACATGTTGCCTCCTCTCATGCACTGCTAAATTCTCTAAAAGCAGGGATTCCCCCCCGCCCTTGTCTTTGGATCACTGGAATAAGTAGGTGTTTAATAAATATTTGATTAATTGATTGACTCCAAGAAATAAAACTGACTCAAGTGAAAGAATTAGAGCCAATTAAATGTTTCCTAGTATGGAAATTCAGAGTAAAGAGAGAGCAGTAGTAAGTAGTCAGCCAATCAATCAATCAATCAATATTTGTTTTTAGCATTTGTTTAAAAACCCCAGAGACCTGAATTCTCTTCCTCCTTCCCTTCTTCTCCTCTTGCATCACTGAGACAGTAAGCCATCTAATATCAATTTTACAGGTGAAATCATGTAAAACATGTTCCCATATTAATCCTTTTGTGGGGAAAAATCAAACAAAAACATGAAGGAAGTGAGACATGGTATGCTTTTGGTTCAGATTCATACTCCATCAGCTTCTTCTCTGGAAGCAGTGGGCATTTTTCAAGCTCCACTTCCCACTTTCCTGAGAAGCGGCCAGGTCAGTTGTGGGGATGAGGAAGGATGAAATGGAATCCTGGGAATGGGTTGTTTGGTAATGGAGTCTGCTCTTAGGGGCAGCAAGGCCCCAACCTTCCTTTCCCTTCCTCTTCTTCCTGTCTCTTTCTGTTCTTTTTTTTTCCCCAAGATCATCAAAACATAACTGAATTACTACCAGGCTTTGTCTAACTGGACTTCCACTCTGATTCCTGATGATGATAGTGATCTGAGGGGACACATTATTATCGCCCCAGATTTCAATGAAAATAATTTCTTCTTCTTTTTTTAAACTCTTACCTTCTGTCTTAGAGTCGATTTTAAAAATCATTTCCAAGGCAGAAGAGCAACAAGGGCTAGGCAATTGTGATTAAGTGACTTGTCCAGAATCTCACAGCTAGAAAGTGTCTGAGGCTAAATTTGAACCCAGGTTCTCTTGACTCCAGTCCTGGTGCTCTATCCATTGAGCCACCTAGCTGCATCTTCGCAAAACATTTTTTTAGACTTTTAAGGAATTCTTGTTGTATTTCTTTTAGGAATTCTAATTGAGTTTGTGCCCAATTTCTCTGAGGCTTTGCTGTAAGTTGTTCCCTTTGCCTAGGTTTGTATCTTATGCTTCTTTACCACCATAATGGCTCATTATGGTGGGTTTCTCTTTTTGTTGCCCATTCCTCCAGCCCGTTTCCTGGGTTTGACTATTAGGGTTGGGCTGTCACCCTTCTGGAGGGAAGGGCTGGGCTGGTCCTGTTGGGACTTTTTTGGGGTGTTGAGTGCTGTGTTATTCCAGGATCTCAGGGATAGGCTGGGGATTTTCAAGCTTTCAGGCTTCCCAAAGTGATCTGATCCAGGGCAAAGTCTGCTTTTTTGCCCCCCCCCCCCCCCCCAATCAGAACTCTGCAACTTCCTGGCTTTGGGTCTGAGCAACAGTAGATCATTGCAAGACTCAGTCCCTGCCAGTCAGCTGGGGAGCTCTGCTGGCTCACAGTGGCAGCAATGCAGGCTGCTCCTTTTGGGTCTGGCATTCCTTCCTACCTTGGCCATTGCTCTGCAGGCTGAGCTAGACGTGAGACCCTGCTCTATCTAATGCCTGGGGCCGAGCTTCTTCTCTTCTCAACACGTGACCCAGGATGTCCTTCTGCTCTGGTGCACAGACTTTGCATAGGCTCTGAAGCACTCCATGGGAGCATGATTTAGGCTTGATCCTGTCACCTGCATCTGCAAACTTCTCTGGCTGACTCCATCTGGCTAACTGGGCTGGACAAGCTACTCACTGTAACTTCATCTAGATTGCCTCAGTTTGACTTTAAAGGATTTAGGAGAAGGGAGTAGTTCCAGGTGGGAATAAAGGCGGGAGTCTGGTGTCTTCCAGGGTAAGGATGTTTTGGGATTAGTTGAAATGAAGTCGAAGTGACTATGGGAGGTAGCTGCAGATCTTGCTAGCAGAGGAAGTTTGGATTTTCTCTTAGATAGTGAGTCAACAGGTATTTCTTTTTTTTTTTAACAATATTTTATTTGGTCATTTCAAAACATTATTCATTAAAGACAAAGATCATTTTCTTTTCCTCCCCCCACCCCCATAGCCGACGCACGATTCCACTGGGTTTCACATGTGTTCTTGATTCGAACCCATTGCCATGTTGTTGGTATTTGCATCAGAGTGTTTGCTCAGAGTCTCTCCTCAGTCATATCCCCTCAACCCCTGTAGTCAAGCAGTTGCTCATCTTCGGTGTTTTTACTCCCACAGTTTATCCTCTGCTTGTGGATAGTGTTTTTTCTCCTAGATCCCGGCAGATTGTTCAGGGACACCGCAGCGACACTAATGGAGAAGTCCATTACATTCATCATACCACAGTGTATCAGTCTCTGTGTACAATGTTCTCCTGGTTCTGCACCTCTCACTCTGCATCACTTCCTGGAGGTTGTTCCAGTTCACATGGAATTCCTCCACTTTATTATTCCTTTGAACACAAAAGTATTCCATCACCAACAGATACCATAGTTTGTTCAGCCATTCCCCAATGGAAGGGCATCCCCTCATTTTCCAATTTTTGGCCACCACAAAGAGAGCAGCTATGAATATTCTTGTACAAGTCTTTTTCCTTATTATCTCTTTGGGGTACAAGCCCAGCAGTGCTATGGCTGGGTCAAAGGGCAGACAGTCTTTTATCGCCCTTTGGACATAGTTCCAAATTGCCCTCCAGAATGGTTGGATTAATTCACAACTCCACCAGCAATGCATTAATGTCCCTACTTTGCCACATCCCCTCCAGCATTCATTACTTTCCATAGCTGTCATGTTAGCCAATCTGCTAGGTGTGAGGTGATACCTCAGAGTTGTTTTGATTTGCATCTCTCTGATTATAAGAGATTTCGAACACCTTTTCATGTGCTTATTAATAGTTGTGATTTCTTTATCTGAGAACTGCCTATCCATTTCCCTTGCCCATTTATTAATTGGAGAATGGCTTGATTTTTTGTACAATTGATGTAGCTCTTTATAAATATGAGTAATTAAACCTTTGTCAGAGGTTTCTATGAAGATTTTTTCCCAATTTGTTGTTTCCCTTCTGATTTTAATTACATTGGTTTTGTTTGTACAAAAGCTTTTTAATGGGGCAGCTGGGTAGCTCAGTGGATTGAGAGCCAGTCCTAGAGACAGGAGGTCCTAGGTTCAAATCTGGCCTCAGACACTTCCCAGCTGGGTGACCCTGGGCAAGTCACTTGACCCCCATTGCCTAGCCCTTACCACTCTTCTGCCTTGGAGCTAATACACAGTATTGACCCAAGACGGAAGGTAAGGGTTAACAAAACAAAACAAAAGCAAACAAACAAAAAAACCCCAAAAGCTTTTTAATTTGATGTAGTCAAAATTATTGATTTTACATTTTGTGATTCTTTCTATGTCTTGCTTGGTTTTAAAGTCTTTCCCCTCCCACAGGTCTGACATGTATACTATTCTGTGTTCACCTAATTTGCTTATAGTTTCCTTCTTTATGTTCAAGTCATTCACCCATTTTGAATTTATCTTGGTGTAGGGTGTGAGGTGTTGATCCAAACCTAATCTCTCCCACACTGCCTTCCAATTTTCCCAGCAGTTTTTATCGAATAGTGGATTTTTGTTCCAAGAGCTGGGATCTTTGGGTTTATCATATACTGTCTTGCTGAGGTCATTTGCCCCAAGTCTTTTCCACTGATCCTCCTTTCTGTCTCTTAGCCAGTACCAGATTGTTTTGATGACCACTGCTTTATAGTATACTTTGAGATCTGGGACTGCAAGGACACCTTCCTTTGTATTTTTCTTTCATTATTTCCCTGGATATCCTTGATCCTTTGTTCTTCCAAATGAACTTTGTTATGGTTTTTTCTGAGTCAGTAAAGAAATTTTTTGGAAGTTCAATGGGTATGGCACTAAATAGATAAATAAGTTTGGGTAGGATGGTCATTTTTATTATATTGGCTCATCCTACCCATGAGCAGTTAATGTTTTTCCAATTGCTCAAGTCTAGTTTTAGTTGTGTGGAGAGTGTTTTGTAGTTGTGTTCATATAGTTCCTGTGTTTGTCTTGGGAGGTAGATTCCTAAGTATTTTATTTTGTCTAAGGTGATTTTGAATGGAATTCCTCTTTCTAATTCTTAGCTGCTGAGCTGTGTTGGAGATATATAGAAAAGCTGATGATTTATGTGGGTTTATTTTGTATCCTGCAACTACGCTAAAGTTGTTGATGATTTCAATTAGCTTTTTGGTTGAATCTCTAGGATTCTTTGAGTAGACCATCATGTCATCCGCAAAGAGTGATAACTTGGTCTCCTCCTTGCCTATTTTGATGCCTTCCATTCCTTTATCTTCTCTAATTGCTACTGCTAGTGTTTCTAGTACAATGTCAACACAGGTATTTCTTATGACCTTACCGTGTGCCAGTTGTTTTAGGGGGCAATGAGGCAGCATGGTGTAGTGGAGAGAGGGCTGAATTTGGGCTAGATTTGAATCCTTAATCATACACTTACTAGCTGTGGGATTTGGGGCACAAAATGCTTCCTGGGCCCTGGTTTCCTCATCTGTAAAATGAGAGGGACTGCATTAAGTCCTCTTCCAACTAACAACATAGTGGAAGCAATATTTTAGGAATGCCATTTTCTTCTTTTGTTTACACTCCACTGGAGGATGGCAAAGCAAGATGACTAAATGTGATGACTTAAGTGTCCTTTGAAATGATATTTCTTATTGCCTCTGGGCACATGATGAAACCAATTGCACTGAACTCCTTTATTTGCCTCTCCAAGGAGAACTTGTGAGTCATCCTTCCATTTAGCTAAAACTTCCTCAGGATTTCTGGTTTCATTTAGAGTGTGAATTTCAGCATTGATGTGGTTCCATTCCTCTCGTAGTATGTCAAGTCATCAGTTGTTACACAAATAGTTCACATTTATAGACAGTCTAAAATCTGTGAGTCTTGGCACTCTCTGCTTCCTTTCCCACCAGTTGGCCTCCCTCACTGTGGAAGCAGAAAAGGGCCCAACAAGAACGAGGGTCATTTTGTGTTGTGAAGTATGAAATACTGCATTATTAGTTAAAAACGAGCATTGAGTATTGCTCGCAGTTTTCATATAAAGGGGAGTGCATAGGTCCCTCAAACTGTGAGAATTTGGAGGAGCTACGTGGCTGTTTATTGCTATGTGTGTGACTCACTCAGTGACTGAGAGTCAGAAAACCAGCCGGGGAGGAGATGAGGAGATGTGGCCATGTCTCCGGGGTGTAAACGCGGGTACTGACTTAGAAGCTCAGAGAGCAGGAAGCAACCTTGGAGATTATTCCCAAGTCCTACATGGGTGCGTTAGGTGAATCGAAGCCCACTTAGACTTCTGAACCATTTTATAGGTGATAATAAGTCACTTTGTTGGGGGCCTTTATCAGACTGCTTCCCATCACATTAGCTATCCACTCTTTTTTTCCTTGGCCTCTTGTACTCTGGCTTCTGTCCCTATTATCCAACTGAAAGCATTTTCTCCAAGATGATGTCATCGCCCCAAATCAAATGTTCGTCAGTCCTCATTAGTCTTTAGCCTCTGAGAATCATGTCTCAGTCTTCAGCCAGTGGGAACACTTATAACCTGTCATCGTTGTGTTGTTGCTCATCCTTGGTTTTGAAGAGGACCCATGACACTCCCAGGGTGACGTTTTGGAGCCACGAAATGGATTTAAGTGACAGCACAGTCGCCTTACTCTCTTCCAGAGTCTTTGAAGTCCTTTTGGCAAGGCAGAAGTCAGGACGACCAGTAATGACCCAGGAAGCAGTGAATGTTTGAACCAAGTTTGAGCAGGATCCAAGTGCCCCACAGCACACGCTTCAGTCACTGTCACGACGGTGGGAGAAATCTTCACATGCTCAGAGGAGACATCCCCTAACACGCTTCTCACTTGTGATGCTTCGGATTGCACTGCTAGCCTCCCCATTAGATCTCCACTGACAGTATACTGTACCTTTAGATACACTTTCCCCTCTCCTTCAGGGACTTCTCTGCTTCATCCTACTCTTTCAGGCAATTTCCCCAAGCGTTTACTCTTAGCCCTCTTTTTCTGTAATCTCGTTCTTAGCGATCTCATTGATGACTATTGCCTCTGTAAGGAGTACACATTGTGACTGATGAGCAGTGTGGCCGTAATCCTCCCAGCTAGTGAGGCAGCCATGGATGGTCGGATTTGGCTCTGTGAGTCCCCTTTCAGAGGTGATGGTGGTGAGTGAGGCAAGGATTGCTGCTGTAAGCCTCCGGGCGGAAATCCCTAGTTCTTGCCTCAGTTGCCACTTGGGAAGACAAAGAAGTTCGGTCTGTTCATAGGCTTTTTTTAACATCCTTACTCCATTTAGGCTCAGCATCCAATTAAAAGGCTTTTTGTCAGTAAACTGACAGGAAACAACCAGAAAATATTTGTACCTGAATTTGCTCTGGTGTGGGGAGGGCAGTACTCTTTTTTTTTCTCCATTCTTTTTTTTTAATTTTATAGTATTTTATTTGATCATTTCCATGCATTATTCATTAAAGACAAAGATCATTTTCTTTCCCTCTCCCCCACCCCCCATAGCCGACACGTGATTCCACTGGGTATCACATGTGTTCTTGATTCGAACCCATTTCCATGTTGTCAATATTTGCATTAGAGTGTTCATTTAGAGTCTCTCCTCTGTCATGTCCCCTCAACCTCTGTATTCAGGCAGTTGCTTTTCCTCGGTGTTTCTACTCCCACAGTTTGTCCTTTGCTTATGAATAGTGTTTTTCCTCCTAGATTCCTGCAGATTGTTCAGGGACATTGCACCACCACTAATGGAGAAGTCCATTACGTTTGATTATACCACAGTGTATTAGTCTCTGTGTACAATGTTCTCCTGGTTCTGCTCCTCTCGCTCTGCATCACTTCCTGGAGGTCGTTCCAGCCTCCATGGAATTCCTCCACTTTATTATTCCTTTGAGCACAATAGTATTCCATCACCAACATATACCACAGTTTGTTCAGCCATTCCCCAATTGATGGGCATCCCCTCGTTTTCCAATTTTTGGCCACCACAGAGAGTGCAGCTATGAATATTCTTGCACAAGTCATTTTCCTTATTATCTCTTTGGGGTACAAACCCAGCAGTGCTATGGCTGGATCAAAGGGTAGACATTCTTTTATCGCCCTTTGTGCATAGTTCCAAATTGGAGGGCAGTACTCTTACATCACATCTGTTAGCAAGCTTCCCAAGATTCCATATGGATGGTCATTGGCCAGTTTTCTCTCTTCCTCTTACTACATGTGTAGCTACGTTCCCAAGCCTTCCTTGCAAATCTCCTTGCCCATAAACCCCTAACACAAGGATTACTCTATGTGGGAATTAAATTTAATAGCAATGGCTTATATTTACCTTTAAACTTTAGAGTTTGTAAAATGCTTTGCATATATTCTTTGAGACAGCATGATATAGTCAATAGAGTTGGCATCAAAGCCAAGATGACCTAGGTTCAATTCTTGCCTCAGACATATTTACTGTGTGAGTCTGGACCAATCATTCAACCTCTCAGTGGTCTAGACAATCTTTTTAATATTATTAAGTTATAGACTAGTAAAGTGCTGACCTACATACATCTTTAGGAGGAGTTCCCTTATCCATTTTTTTCTATACCATTAAAGTCACACACTCAGTTTCTATTCCTTATATTTGTTGTTCAGTCATATCTGAATTTTTGTGACCCCATGTGGGGTTTTCTTGGCAGAGATAATGGAGGAGTCTGTCATTTTATTCTCCAGTTCACCTGACAGGTGAGGAACTGAGGCAAAACAGTTAAGTGAATTGCACAGGGCCACATAGCTGGTAAGTGCCTGAGGTTAGATTTGAACTCATGAAGAGGAGTCTTCCTGACTTCAGGTCTGGCACTCTATCCACTAGTTGCCCTAGCCCAGTGATGGCAAACCTTTTGGAGGGGTGGGTGATATGAGAAATGTGCTCAGGCACCCATGGAGAGGGGGAGGGGAACAGTCTGGTCCTGCATCCCTCCGGCTTTCTAGTAATGAACTTTGTGTTGAGGTCATGCCACACATGCTCACAGGGAGGGCTCTGAGTATCCCCTCTGGCATGTGTTCCATAGGTTTGCCACCACAACCCTAGACTTTCTCTATGATGCTCCAGAAATCTCTTCATTATGGAAGGTCACTCCAATTTTTGACTTTACATAATGGAAATACCTGGAGCCTTTATGGGGCTTCTTATGATTAGTTGGTTCATCTCAGACTTCCCATTCTAAGGAAACTCCAAAGTCACCCTGACTTTCATTCCTCTTCTGACAGCATTCCTGACTCTCCTCCCAGACTTTAAAGTATCCCAGGGGCCTTCATTCTCTTCTTTCTTCTCTTCCTTTTCTAGTTCACTTTTATGCTTTATCTTCTTTCATTAGAATGTAAGCTCCTTTTGGTCAGGGACTGCCTTCCTTTCTTCTTGGCTTTGTATTCTCAGGACTTAGCACACAGTAAGTGCACAATACATGTTCTCCAACTTGACTAGGGAGAAGTTGTGTTTCCTTTAAGGATAAATTTCATCAAGTGACTCTTCTGCTCCATCTCCATTGGTAGCTTTCCTTTGCTTACTGAGAACAGTTCAAATCCCTTTTCCTAACATTCAGGGCTTTCCACAATTGAACATCACCCTGCCTTCTCAACCATACTGCTCATTCTGTGTAGTCTACATTCCCATTCCCATTCCAGTAGTGCCATTACCATCCTTTCTTACATGGCTAACTTTTTGTTGTTCCCCAGTTAGAATGATTTTCTCAGCTCCGTTCTTCTTGTCTAATTTTACCCCAATCACTTCAACTTTCACTTCCTCCACAGTTATTTCCCCAAGTATTCTGACTTGCCATTTCTAGCTCTTTTCTGAATTCTTTTGTATTGGTATCTGTGACAAATCTCTTAACACTTGAGCATTAACTGTTTCCTATCATTTCCAAATGGTTCCATGTGTGCTTGCCTTGCTGCTCTAACTGGACTGGACCTTTCTGAGGGCATTCCCATTGTTTTATTCTCTTTTTTTGCACCTTGTCAAGGCACCTGATGCCCTGGAGCTCTTCAGTATTCACTTCAGGGAGTGATCAAGAACATTTTCCAGACGGACTCCAAAAAGGTTGCTTCACCATCAAGGGAGAGAAGAGAATGCGTTTCAATAAATAGGAGAGAGATGGTAACTTTATCCAGATGTGGACTGCTTTGAGCCTTACAAAGGGCTTTATATTTTGCCAAGTAGTTTCCTTTCATGATTTCATTTAAACTTCTCCACCAACCTTTGAGATAGACTCTATGGGTTTTATTCCCATTATGCAGATGAGATCCAGAAGCGTTCGGGATTGTGCTCACACAAGTGGTAAATGTTAGGTGGAACTTGAACTCAGCTCTTCTTATCTCCAAGACCAGAACGCAGAATTACAGAATCTGAGAGTTGGGAGGGACCTCATAGTCTTCATTTCCTTATCTAGAAAATGAGAAAATGGGATTCCATCATCTCTAGGTCTCTAGGGTCTATGAAAGGAAGATATCCGCCCGCATTACAAACAACTAGAATGCCAACGGATAAAGACCATTAAAGGTTCTCCAGAGTAGTCAAGTCTGTTGCCCAAGGTCATACAGTTAGCAAGGGGAAGAATCCCCATTCCGACTAAAACCTCTTGGTTTTAGGGTTCTTTCGGTGCTGTCCAGGGCTGAACCTGGAGTCAAGAAGTCAAATGCAGCCACAGATACTTCCCAGCTGTGTGACTTTGAACAAATTACTTTGCTTCTGTCTGCCTCATTTCCTTCAACTGTAAAATTGCGAGGATTGAAATAGAAGAGTAAACTGAGGGAAACTATTTCTTCTGCAATCACTGCTGTCCTCTGGCTGTGACTAGAGAGCGAGTACAGGAACCTGAGGCTGCTTGGTTGTAATGGAGGTAGGGATGCTGAGGGATGCTGCCACACAGAGATGCTGGTACACAGGGGAACTGCTTATAAGGGAATGCTCTGGAGTCTGCTCTGGGGTTTGCCTACTGATCCCTACTGATGGCTGATGGATCAGCATCTCTTTCTAATCTGCTCCTCCTTTTCACTCTCTCCCTTCTCCAACCCTCTTCCTCCTGCCACCCTCTCCTCCCAATTCTTCCCTCCCTCCCTCCCTAAGTGAACTATAAAGATTCTCTTTTCTTTTCCTTTTCAAGTCAGGGGGTTTATTGGGATAACAGCATGGGAAACTGAGGCGCGAGGGATGAGGATGTCCCTAATCAAAAATGAGGGAGAATTTGAAGGTTTGAGGAAGTGTTCCAGTCACAAGCTGTGACTCTAAGACATTTAGGGAGATGGAGGACAACGGCTGTTCAAAATCTTCTTTCTTCTTCTTCACAAAGCCAGCAAGGTCTCTCAGTTTAACCCCAGAGAGAAACAAAGTTCAAAATCTCTCCTTCAGCCTGGCTTTTCCTCCAATTCTCAGCTTCAACCCCAGAGAGGAACAAAGTTCAAAGTCTCTCAGTTTCTCCTGGCCAGCTTAACTCTCTCCAAGAGACAACCAACTCAAAAGCTTCTCCCCTGGTCAGCTTCAACTGCTCAGAGCCAGAGACAAAGTCCAAAGCCAGAGAACCCCCAAATCAAGCCAGCCCCACCAGGGTCTTTCAGCCAGGTTTCCTCCAGAGAGAGAGTGACCCCAAGTCCAGTCCCCTCCCCCTCTCAGCCAACTGCCAACTCCTGGGAGCATTCCGGTTTGGAAACGCCTTCTTTTGATTGACAGATGGGTCTCCATTTTCTTGCATCTTGGTTTACAAGTTCTCTCTCTCCGCATGCCTCTACCACAGGATCAAATAAGATAACATTTGTAAAATGCTTAGCGCAGTGCCGGACACATAGTAGGTGCTTCGTAAATTCTTGTTCCCTCAATAAGAATGAAAGGAGTCACTTTCCAGGCTAGCACACTGTACCTCCATCCAAGCCAAGTTGGACACAAACTGTGAAGCTCAAGTTCTATTTGGCTGTAGAAAAAGCGTTCTCAGTGAAAGCCTCTTTAATGGATCTCCATCTCTCCGCCGCCGCCGTCCCTCCCAGGCATCCTAGCATGAGAAGTGGAGAATGGGTCCCACGCACAGAGCAAGGCCCTCATAGTATGTGAACATAGATTAGGAAAACCAATAAGGGCAGAGATAACAAGAGAGCATGTTTGTAAAGCCCCCGTGAGGAAAGAGCGGGGCGTAGGCACGAAATCTAAGGCTCTTGGCCGGCCTCTTACCTCTCCTAAATTACGGTACTCTCGTGATTTGAATGGCTCCCTGCCATGGCCTCCAGCAGTAAAAGATTTAGTCCTTAATAATGGGGCAGTTAACAACAACAACAACAGCGACAGCCATTTAGGAATGCTTTGCAGAGGCAGCGTAGCTTAGCAGATCGAGGGCTGAGCTTCAGTTCCGGAAGATTTGGGCTGGACTTCTTCCCTGGCCACATTTTACAGACAGGTGTGACCATGAGCCCTTCACTTAACCTCTGGGTGTCCAGGTCGGTCTCTAGGACAGCAATTAGAGTGACAAAGACATCGACAGGGACAGGGAAGTGAAGCATTCATTATGCACTTATATATAATGGCTCATCGGCACTCATGCTAATCCTTGGAGCTAGGAATCTAAGCAAACCAGACAGACCTTCCCCTCAAAGAGCTGATATTCTAATGGCAAGACCCCGTATAAAGGGGAAAATTGGAGGGAGAGGGGAGGAAGGATATCTGGAACTGTTGGTAAGGAGGCAGAAAAGAATTCTGGAGAGCCAGTCCAAGTGGGAGTGAAATAAACATGGCGGGGAGCTGGTAGTGAAAGCGAGAGAATGAGCTGGGCAGTGGGCTGGGCTGATTCAGGGCTTTCTCTGACTTTCTGTGGGAGGGCGTAAAAAGATCAAATTCCCTGTCGGTTTTGCTTTACAGAAACACCTGCTAGCTACCCATCTTCCCTTGGTGTGTATGCCAGAGCCAATTGGTACAGGAAAGCCGAAGGTAAAAATTTCAATGTGAGCATTGACACTTCAGAAATCAGCAAATGCTACAAATGAGGGCTTGGTTTATTGTTTTGTTCATTGTCTAGAGAGAAAAAAAAGTGATGGAGAAAGTGTTAATTTTACAGATTAAAATTAAAAGCCCATCTAGCATACATGATTGTTCTGGAGAGCTGATTGTTAAACATTTACCAGCAAACACCTGCCTATAGCTCACTGTGATAGTGTAGGATTTCTTGTGTTGAATTATTGATAAAGTGTACCTTCACTTCTCCAATGACTTCATTTAGTTGTGCTGTGGCTGGCAAGGTTCTCACTTTCCATTGTTCCACTGTTCTCTTCCCTTTTGTTTTAGATTTACACAAAAAGACCAATTCTAGAAGTTTATAAAAGGAATCTGATAGTGATAGCTTTTGAAAGACTCGGTTCCATTACAAAATGGCACCTGAGAAGAGCCATGACAAAATGTTGGGCTGTGACATGATTACAACTCTGAGCTGCATTCTGGGCCGGCTCCGTGGTGCATGGCTGGATGTGGAGTCTGAGGATCTGAAGCTCAATCCTGCTGCTGCATCCATCGCTTCTGACTGGAGGCAAATTACTTGACCTTTAGTGCCTGGGTTTTATTTTTCAATCTAGAAAACGAGGGAGTTGGACCAGATAACCTCTGATATCTCTTCCAGCTATAAATCTATGATTTTATGGATTTGCTTGTTCCAATTTTAGCTTAAAATTGTCCAAGTAATAATTTTCATCTCAAACCAGCATGTTATTTGTCTGTAGTTTGCTTATGTAGGAGAATGAAGTCAACTCAACGACTGTCCATAAATTTCTCTTGTCTTTTTCCAGTAATACTGTGAGTAAGAATGGTCCACTCTTAAGTCCTGGATGTTGCTTCTAAATTAACGTGGCATCAAAGTACACCAAATCCCAGAACCCAGAGATAAATTGTCTCCACCCTACTCCCCAACCACATCTGCGCCGTCTGCACTTTCTCCTCCCTTGTACCTTGTCAGAGGTGTTTAACCTTAGGGCTGAGCATCCATTACAGTTTTTATTCCTCCAAGACCAGGTTGATTTTGGCCCAGAATAAGAGCAAGACTCTCACTTGGAAAGATTTTTTTTAGGGCTGTATAAACTCTGTCTCTGGCTTTTATTTCTAGGCCTCTTCGGTCTGGAAAAATCAAAGAGAATGTGTTTTATGGCCATTTGTAAACATTTTTTCAGTCTCCAAGAGCAGCATAGATGATCATCAGATGAGTTTCGCCTCTAAACATCTTCTGAAATATCTTCCAGGATTTTATAAAACAAACTGGGTATTTATGGGCACGGAGACTGAAAACCATATAAAACTCTTCCAGGAAGGCAAGTACTCATATTTTATTTGCTGGCTGGCACTCTCAAGCTGCTGATATTTTTATATCTGATATGGCTCTCAACAGTTTCAAATTCCCTTATTTAAAAAAACCACATTCGACGTGCGTGCTGGCTAACATCATCTGCTCTGAGCCTCGCTCCCTCTGACCTTCGTTAAGACGTTCTTCTTTTCCAACTTCACGTGCTTGATTTCCAGTGTGTTGGCGAGCCTGGCGTGAGTGTCTCCAGTCTTAAAGGGACTCAGGAGCATTGGCCTTTCAGCGTCTTTGGCTCATCACCACGCACCCAATAGCATTCCATTAGCGTTTCAAAAGTTGCACTGGATGGAAGGCAGAGAAAGGATGATCTTGGTTGGGAAACACGGAACCTCTGGCTGCCCGGAACACAGCCTTGAGCGCAACAAACGTGCCACATCTCCCCGGCTCTCCAGAGGCGTCCTTTTGAGAGAACCCTACTGGAAACACAACCAGCCATTTCAGCCCGAGAGGCAGTGGAGGAAACAAAGGGCCCTGTTGGCTCAGGAGAGGTGCCGTTTCTTGGATGCGGATCCATCTGCTTCTGGCAGTGGCAGTCGGTTCTCGCCACGGCTAATCCAGGGTTTGAGAAAGGCAGGACCTCTTGGACCCAGAAGGCCCTTGTTAAGTTTTTTCAAGGAAAGAGAAATGTTTTCTTTGTTCGTCTGGTTCCCAGTGTACACTGACCAAGGATGTTGGGCTGGGGTGAAATGAATGTGGGCTGTCAAAACTGGGGTTACACCTAAGGGGATTTCGGGCATGCATTTTCCTCAGGCACCCCTTCCCTCATACTACTTTCTCCACACATCAATCAACACGCATTAATCCATCAACGACCATGTGCCATGCACTGTTTTAAGTATTGGGGACTCAGAGAAAAAGCAAGAATGCTCTCTACTTGTTCCCATGCCAACAGTCACAGAGGGATTCGGACTTCAAACTTCATTGCAACGTCGGCTCAGTGCGTCAGAGGAGGAGGCTGCTACCAACCTCATTGAGACTTTCGGAGCCTCATGAGACCTTATATGACTTCTGAGCCCACCCCTTCCCTGTTCCCCAGCACAATGGGATCCTGGAATAATGAGCTTCCTGTGAGCTCCTGATGATTGGATGATCGGGACAGGGCCAAGGTTTACCCTCTCTGCCCATCCACTAGTCCATGGTTCATTATTACGAACGTCAAAAACCATTTAGTAAGCACTTAGCAACATGCTAAATCCTGGCAGGGGCCATGGGGCGGAGGGATCATCCAGCATGCAAAGACTGCTAAAGTAGAGTGTTGAAGGTAATTTCTAAGGGGAGAAAAGTTAGGCTACATAACAGGAGAGAGAGAGACAGACAGAGAGACAGAGAGAGGAGAGAGACAGACAGAGAGACAGAGAGAGAGAGAGAGAGATTTTTCCAAATTCACATCAGTTTCCTCAGCAAAGGATCCTAAGGAAACAGGGAAAGAAATAAGCCATAGACCAGAATTCTATTTATCTCACCACTGGCAGCTGTTGTGGGCACCTAGGCCAGGTCAGTTAGTCAGCCAGTCAGTAAATTTTACTAAGCACCTACACCGGGCTACATCGTACTGAGCACTGGGGAGATGAAAAGAGGCAGCAGACTGCCTTCAAAGCGCTTACAATTTAAAGGGTGGAACCAACATGCAAACAAATAGGTACAAAGCAAACTGTATCCAGGATGAATGTGAAATAATTAAGAGAGGGAAGGCACTACGAGGGGTGGGGAAAGGGGTGGGAAGAAGGCGGATGTAGATAGTGGGATTTTAGTTGGGACTTAAAGGAAGCCAGGGAGGCCAGCAGTCAGAGCAGAGCAGGGAGCATGTTCTAGGATGGACCTTGAGTCACGAGATGGAATGTGCTGTTCATGGAGCAGTCGAGAGGCTGTGCCAGGGATTGAGGAATACATCGCGTGGTACCAGTAAGGTGTAAGAAGCCCGGAAAGGTAGGCGTATATAGAACTAGCTAAGGTTCAAAGCTAGCTCTGGCTCTCTGTCTGGTCAGCCAAGGATTCCCCGGGGATATGAGGGAAGGGCATCACCCATCACTTGGCTTTGGAGATCCCCCACTCCCTCTTCCATGAGTCTTCTGACCAGCTGGGGTTGGAGCACAGTTCATTAGCTACTAGGCTTTCTTTCTGAAAACCAGTTAGAGGAGGAGATCCTATAGATGGCAGAGAAGGGGGTCTTTTTATGGATTGCAAAGAACTTTCCTGCTCCGTTGACAAATAATACAAAGAATGTTAGACCTCGAGATACAGACTGGATTCAGATCTCAACTGTGATAATTACTATGTGACTTTGGGTAAGTCAGTCTCAGTTTCCTCATCTGTAAGCTATAAATGATACCAATACTTGCACTACTTACCTCATAGGATTGCTTTGCATAACAGAAACGAGACTATTACTGTCTGTTCGCGTGCCACTGGACCCCTCTCGTTAGTTGCTTCTCTTTCCATTCCACAGGGGAAGGCACAGTTTTCAGTCCCAGGACTAGGCACCTAGAAGCCAGCGTGCTTATCGATGGCTTCACCCCTCTCTTCCTCAGTCTTCTCCTTACAGTGACAGCCTGTCAAATGTTTGCTTCGCGATGCCTCCTGAGTTTAGGTGAATGGAAGGGAGTGCGGGTGACGAGTTGGGCACGAGATGAACAAGTCCTTCGTAGTTTCTGCTTCCATCCCCCCAAGGACTCCTGGCCGTGTCTGATAGTTTGTGCCTACGCTGGCATGGCAGTCAGCCAGAATTACAAGCGTGCCCTCTCTGGGCACACTCGTGATGAAGTAAACGTCCAGGTCTTGGACTTGGTCATGGTGGGAGCCTACATGGTGGGGTGCCGCTTTCTTACAAGTGAAAAGCACCTTGTCTGCCCCTTTGGGGAGGCCTCCAGGCTTGGGGACTAGATGAGATTTGATTGTGAAACCCTCGGCACGGCGACCATTCCAGAAAAGCACCTTTGCAGCTGTGACCAGTAAACGTGCCTTCATTCGCCAGCCTCGTTTCTCCCGGGGCTGCTCTCTGGATGTGATGCCCCGGCAGGCACTCAACGAACGTTCTCTAAATCAATATGGCCAAGAAAGTAACCAAGCTTATGCGAATCCGTGAATAAATAAACGCCAATTCAGCCCATCAGTCAACAAGTGTTTAAATGAAAGGCTTGAGACACCGGGCTGGGATTAGAGGAAGGAAGCATCTGTTTATCCTGGGTTAGCTCAGACTTGGAAAGACGGGCAAAGATTTATTTTGAGACGAAGGAAGAACGGAATGATTGTTAATCGTCCGCGGTCAGTCTGCCAGCTACGAATGCCATCACCAAAAAAGGCTCCCCTCTCTGTCACAAACCAGCTCCTAGCCATTTTGAAGAGGCTTTGAATGGAAGTCTGGAAATTCCCAGCTCCCACATGACAGCTCTGTTCAGTTGTAATTTGTTGAAAATGATGCATTTGCTGTCCCAGGCTAAGATGAACTCACGAGTCAGAAATAGCACTCACTCTTGTGGCAGAGACTCTCACGGCACCAAAGTCCCGGGCAGAAAGGGCCATTTTTATCGTGTTCTTGACTCCGAGCCCCCATCCTGGAAACCTGAGTGTATGCACCAAAAGATTCCACCCCCCTTGTCACACAGCACCCGTGGGGGTGGGGGGGGTGGGATAAGGAGTCTGTGCTTCCCCTTCCCTGCCAGAAAGGAGGCTGGGTCAAGGCCCTCATAGACCATTCCTACCTCACCTGGTGGGGTCAGCTGGGCTGGACCGTTCCTCCTTGGTTCCTTCCCCATTGCCCAAGATGTCGCCTCCGGCATCGACCTTTTGCCCATATTCCCGTGTGGGGTGGATATGTAGAGGAAGTTAGTGGCTCTGACCTCCTTTACACACACACACGCACACACACGCACACACGCACACACACACATCTTCTGTACAACACAAGAACTCCTTAAAACTCTCCCTTCCCTCCCTCAAAGGAGCTACACGTTGGCACACAGTTGGAACACATTCAAGAACCAGGCTTACACATTGTCAGCAAGGTAGGGGATATACACGAGGAAATGGGCTTGCTCTGAACTCCATCTGGAAGGAAGGAGCAGGAGAACCGAGCTATTCGGGCCACCCAGCCAAAGAAGAGCCCACTGCCGCCCAGGCTTCCTGCCAGCTGGATAGCCCGAGGCCAACAGGGCCAGGAGTGCTGAACCCCATTCAGCAGCCTCTGGCCTACTCCCCACCTATCTATGGTCCCCTTTCTC
The DNA here is from genome assembly GCF_027887165.1 of Monodelphis domestica. Taxonomy (NCBI): domain Eukaryota; kingdom Metazoa; phylum Chordata; class Mammalia; order Didelphimorphia; family Didelphidae; genus Monodelphis; species Monodelphis domestica. The sequence goes on along the minus strand of NC_077232.1, from coordinate 309,085,688 downwards.
TCTTGGTCCCCCTTGTCCCAGCCCAGAGAACCTTTCATTCAAGCTGCCTTTGTCCACCCCCCAATACTGTACCACTCTGTTCCCCACTCTGCTCTGTAAGCTACCCATTTCTCCCCTAACCACCCTCCGCCTCCTGCCTCCCACCTTTCTGAGCTTGACCTTGGCTCCTCAGGTAGTTATAATTTAACCCACAATCGTAGACTTCCCCTACCTCCAGTCCCTGTATTCTTATGGCCTCCCCTCATCACCTTGCAGCTTGGTAGGTGCCCCTCAGAGGGAGGCCAGGGGTAAGAGTAACCCATTCCTTTCATTTTGGGTGGTACGGGATGACTAAAAGAGGATAAGCAGGAATAGATTGGGGGGGCATCAAGGTGATACTATGGAGAGAGCTCCAGGCCTGAAGTTGGGAAGACTGTTCTTACTGAATTCTAATCTGGTTTTAGCTATATGTCCCTGGGCAAGTCACTTAACCCTACTTGCCTCAGTTTCCTCATCTGTAAAATGAGCCAGAGAAGGAAATGGCAAACCACTCCAAATCCGCAATCCCATATTATCTTTCCAACCACATCTACTGTGCTTCTTAATGTCTCTGTTTCTGGTGAGGGTGTCTCCTTCTGAAAGAAATCTTTCCCATTCCTCTTTAATCTTTGTGCCTTCTCTACCAGATTATCTCCAATTTAACTTGCATCTAACTTGCTTGTACATAATTGTTTTCCTGTGGTCTCCCCCATTAGGCGGAGAGCCCCTAGACAGCAGAGACTTAAAAAATGAGACTCATTTCTTTGTACCCCTGGTGCTTAGCTAGGTGTTAGGTGCAGAGTAGGCACTCAGGAAATACAAGTTGACTGCCTGACTGCTCACAACTTGGTGTCCTCCTTGTCTCCTCACTCTCTCTCCCTCCATTTATCCAGTCATGCTGTCCCCGTCACATCCCTTCAATCTGTCTCCTTCTCTCTACTCTCTCAGCCCGCATTCTAGCTCAGACTAGTTCAGCTATTCACCTCTCACTTGAGCTACCAACCACAGCGGCCTCATTGGTCTTACTGCTCCAGTCTTTCCCTTAATCCGTCCTCCCCAGGCGGTTTCCGGGATTTTAGGTGTGTTGTGGGCACTTCCCTACTCAATAAACCAGAATGGCTCCCTCTTGACTTCGAAATCAAGTGATTTTTGTCTTTATATCATCCTTCTAAAGTTTTACAATGTATATACTTTTGGTATAGTAGTATAGTTATTGTGTTGCATTTTATAAGGCAGGAATTCGAATTGTGATTTTATTAATATTGAGAATTGCTGGATGAGGAAATGCCCTCCATCAGTGGCAGATTAGACTCTTTTCTACAATTTATAGTTCTAGAGAGTTGAGTAGAACTCTCTCTCTCTCTCTCTCCCTTCTCTCCCTCCCCCCTCTCTCCTTCTATATTCCCCCACTCTCCTTGCTCTATTTCTCTCAGTCCTCCCCCTCCTTTCCTTCTCCCTCTTCTCCCCCCCCCCAATTTCTCTCCTTTCCTCTCCTTGGCTCTGTTTCTGTCTCTTTGTCAGTCAATATGTCTCTGTTTTTCTCACCCTCCCTTTCCCTACTTCTGTCTTATCTTCCCTTTCTTCTCCCCCTTTCTGTGTCTCTGACTCTGTTTTTGTCTCCCTCTCTCCCTTTTCCTTCATTTCTTTCTCTCTCTCCCTCTTTCCTTTCTTCTCTTGGTCTCTATTTCTGTCTGTCTCTCTGTCATAAACACACAGGCTATTAACAGCTTGACACTCTCCTAAGATTTTTGGGACACTTCATAAAGAATTAAACAATATCCACACATGGGTGGATGGGGGTCAGTCTCAAAATTGTTTTCCCTTTGGGGTACATGATCAAAAAACTAGGCAATTGTTGCCCTAATAGCTATTGGTATTTTTGAGCAGAATTCTCCCAGTGACCGGTTTCTGATCCCTGCTGGGGATGGGTCCACGGCCAGCCTGGAATTCTGCCTCCAAGACCACCAGGGCTCTAAGCTGGATCCAGTGAGGAATCCATCGCCTAGACCTAGAACGGAAAAGGACAAATGAAGACAACTAAACCAAACTCCAAGCCCATTTATTGGAGTCTTAGGAAAGGAACGGGAGGAGGGAATAGTAGATCCTTCCCCTTTACCAGTTCAGTTCATGGTGCCCAAGCTTGGTGAACAAGACTCTTTCTGGGCATTGAATGAGAAGAGTGACTGTCCTAGGTCTTAGTTTTAAAGGCACAGGCTGTTCTGATGCCAATGTAAAGAGACTTTCGCCACCCACATGGTTGAGTATCACTGGGTGTCTTCACCCCAAAATAGGACACCTTCAAATTAGGTGATCTGGGCATGTGTCTTATGTGACTCCTGTTACATAAGGAAAGCAGTGCCAAGAGCCACTTCCTTCAGGAAGCCTTTCATGATTGCGCTTGTTAAATCTTTCTCCCTTCTCAGATTGTATAGGACTTCCTTCTCTATTTACGTGTTGGCTAGCTGCCTCTCCAGTAGAGTGCAAGGTCCTTGAGATCAGGTGCTCTCATTTTGGCATTGTAGAGACTCTTATACACAGCAAGTAAGTGTTTATTCTGTGGAATGCCAACAATGGGCTTTTTTTGGAGGAGGTCAGGAGAATAAGAAGAAAAAGTAGTGGATCATATGGAGTCACAGAGTCTCTGAGTTCATCTCGTGGGTTTGTGTTGTTTAGTTGTTCCAGTTTGACTCTTCCTGCTCCCATTGGGGTTTTCTTGGTGAGGATACTGGAGAGGTTTGCCATTTTCTCCTCTGGCTCACTTTATAGATGAGGAAACTGAGGCAAACAGGGTCACAGAGCTGGTGAGTATCTGAGGTCAGCTTTGACCTTAGGAAGAGGAGTTTTTCTGACTCCAGGCGAGATGTTCTATCCACTGCACCACCTAGCTGCTCCTCCCATGTGGTGGGTAGCTGCTGCTATTTATGGATATATTTCCCCGAGGGTAGAAATCATAGAGGCACTAACCTAGGACTTAGTACTAAGCTCAAGCAAAGGCTCAGCCTCAGAGAAAACTTAGGTAATTAGGAGGATTCTGACAAGGCTTCTTCGAGGCACAACGAGGCCAGAGTGACAGAAAAAGGGTGCGTTTACTTCTCATAATCTCTCAGATCATAAAAAGGAGAAATGATGGAGGAGATAGATCTGCAATCCCATACTTCCTTCAATGTCCTAGAACTTGGAGCAAGTTAGCTAAAGAGTCATCATCTCAATACATGCCCATAGCAAACAAACCTCATCAAACAAACTCTCTAGGTAAACTGAGTCAGGTTCTGGCTCAAACTCCATTTCGAGGATTCCCAAGGAGGCCCCGGAGGAGCCAGGGATGGTGGAGATTCTCCCTCTGGCTTCTCAGCTAAAGAATATTTTAAGTGAATTTTCACACTGCGTGGGGCAGGTTTTGGTCACGCGGAGTCAAAAGTAACTGAAGTTTTCAGGGAGATTGGCACCGGGCCCCAAATGACAAGAGGAAATAAAAGCTCGCCATAGCAATCGGGAACAGAAGGTCCGAGTTTAGCCTTGAATTTGACACTTTGAAACCTTTTAACACAGCATTTAGCTCAGCTTCTCACAAGGAAGGAACCGAAGAGATGAGCCGATTTGCCTGGTACCCCACTTTTCATCTATGTGTCAACCCAGCTTCAAAGGGGGCTCTGCTTCTGCAGACAAAGGGAGACGTGTCGGCAGCTGGCTACGGATCTGGGGGGTCGGAGCAATGGGGTGGAACCAATAGTGTTCTCGTCCTGGGCACTTGGGTTGGGCAGGGACAGCGGAGCTTCACAGGAAGCCTCTGAACCAGGCAGGAGTGGTGTGGGGGGCTCCAGAGTGAGACAGAAGAGGAACAAAGGCAGGACGCTGATTTGGAGAGCACACAGTTTGGTGTGTGGCCCCAGAAGCTGCCCTCAATGAGCTAATCAGAGGCCATTCAGCAGCTAACAAAATTAGATCGGCTTGGCTGGAGCAATGGAGGGCTGTGTGACCAGGATGGACAGGGAGGTCTCCTGCTCCTGCTGGGGGCCACCGGGGTCCAGCAGCCAAGCATGGGAGAGGAGCGAAGGCTCCTGATGTTCTTCTGTATCTGAAGATGGAAGAAGTGATGCTCGCATCCTGAACCACTAGTGTCCCGAGCCAGGGAAGTGCCGGGGATGGCTTCAGGACCTTTTTTTTCTTTAAACCCTTGCCTTCTGGCTTAGAATTCATATTCAGTTTTGGCTCTAAGGCAGAAGAGCAGGAAGGACTCAGCAATGGGGGTCAAGTGACTTGCCCAGGGTCACACAGCTAGGAAGTGTCTGAGGCCACATTTGAACCCAAGACTTCTCATCTCCAGGCCTGGCTCTCTATTCATTGAGCCACCCAGCTGCTCTATTTCAATACTTTCTGAGGAAGAATCAGGCTGAAAAAAATTCAGTACCTTTTAAAGAAAACTTAGACTAACTCTGCTGGTGGTGAGGGTGAAGGTGTGGCTCCCACTACAACTGGCTTTAACCATTAGATTGGAGGCAGTTCAGAAAAAAGAGAAGCGAGGCTACTTGTTGCCAGTACCTGGTTGTCCTCTTAAGGCCTGGGTTTCCTTTCTTCAGCCTGCCCATCATGCGCGCGCAACATCACTGTCCTGCATCCCCACAATTCCTTGGTGGCGCTTTCTCTTCATTTTCTCTTTTCTCTTCCTTGAAAACCTGTTGTTGGCCCGGCAGTGGAGTAGTACGGGTTTCTGTGGCGGTGGAACACGGAAGGAATTCTACACTTATTACTTGAAACTGCCCCAGAAGTTGTGCCAGGCGGCGGCGATCTCAGCCTCTGGCCCATCAGGAGGGCATCCGGGGCTCTCTGTGATGATTTTACTCACTTCTAATGATTCGTTATTTATTAATAGTTGATAACTCTCGGGGAACAGAGTTTCAGTTGAACCTCCTTTTGGGGGGCTAATTGAGTCATTTGTTATTCTCTAGCTGACACGCGTCCTGAGGCTCAGCAACTTCTCCAGCCTGGAGACAAGGGGGAGGAGAAAGCAAGCAAGCAAAGGGCTGTGGATGGAGCACCGTCCTGGGGGTGAGTGGGGAGGGAAGTAGAGGCATACGTTGGCTCTGACGGTCGACCTTGCCATTTGCCAAAAAGGAGGGGCTACCGTGGATGTCCAGGTGTTTTCATTGTGTCCCACTATTCCTGTCCCCATCTGTGGCTTTCTTGGTAAAGGTACCGGAGTGGTTGGCCATTTCTTTCTGCGTCCCATCTTGCAGATGGGGAAACGAGGTCAAATGGAGACTAGATAAGAGCAAATAGCAGCCAGCCATCTTTGCCTGCCACGGCGCCATCCTTTGGTTATCGGACCCAGTTTCTGGTATACATATAGATGGGCCCATGGATAGAGCACTGGGCCTGGCGTCGGGAAGACCCGGGTTCAAATACAGCCTCAGATATTCACCAGCTGTGCGACTCTGGGTAAATCGCGTAAGCCCGGTTTGCTTTGGTCAGTTGGAGAAGCTCTCCACGTATCTTTGCCAAGAAAACCCTGGGGACGGCGCTGGCCTGCTCCGGTCCATGGGCTCATGAAGCATGGCTCACAATCACAGCGCTAACCACAACGCGCTCAAAGTAGTGGTCAGTTGCTGGACGGAACTGAATTGCCCGAGGTGGCATGAGGAGAACCAAGGTCTCGAGGGGGATCCTGAGGACTCCGGAGTGAGGGAACCCTCTACCAGGACAGGATCTACAGCTTGAGGAAAATCGTTCCTGCCCTTGAGGAGCTGATGTCCTATGGAGGGGATGGCATATTTCCCCAGAGCCGTAAATACGAGATCCCTCGAGGAGAGGGAGAAGGGTGTTGCCTGATCTTGCCAAGAGGGCTTAGACTGGTTTGGATGAACTCTGAGGCCATCGGATCCTAGATTCGGACCTGGAAAGGTCGGTGGTGCAGGAGCTAGCCCCAACTGGCTTCAGAGAGCCGATTGTTAAATTCTTAATCTGAGCCTCTGCGTGTCAGAAGTGGGCAAGAGCTCCGCATCAGGGCTCCGTTTCTTGTTTTGTTGATTGTCTAGACTTTAGAAAGTATTGGGGAAAATGTTAATAATGTTGATCCAAGATGTTAAACGTTTGCCAGCAGACCCGTGGCCTTAGAGATCATCTAGCTCGAACATGACATGAATAATAGACGTGACACAGGGGCCCAGAGAGCATAAGTGACTTACCCAGTCATTCCCTCCATTGCACCTCACTGTAATTTCTGAATTCTTTAGTTTATGATTCTGTTCTTTTGTAAAGTATTTTGGGGCAGCTCGGTGGCACCATTGGGCACACAGTGAATGGGCTAGATTTAGGAAGTCTCCTCTTCCTGAGTTCAAATCTGACTTCAGACACATACTGGCTGTGTGACCTAGGGCACTTCACCCTCTTTGCCTCAGTTTCCTCATCTGTAAAATGAGCCGGAGAAGGACATGGCAAACCACTCCAGTATCTTTGCCAAGAAAACCCCGAAAGGGGTCATGAAGAGTCAGAAACAACTGAAAATCAATTAAATAGCACCTTTGTAAAGAAACTCTCTTCTCCCACGATTGGAATTTGAATCTGCCGGTGCCAGAGAATCTCCATACTCAGCTCTGACTGCCTATAGGAGTGTCGGGCTCTCCTCCTTGCCGAGCCTGTGCGGATCCTATTGGGTCTCCATTTCTCATTTCCTTAGTGCCTGTACCAGCGCGGGGGCAGGGAGGGGACCCTCTCCTAGGAAAACAACCCCCAAACCGAAGGGTGGGGACTCAGGCGGAATCCTTTGATCCAGGCCCTCCCTCTTTCTGTAATTGATAAAGCAAGAGACCATAAAAGAAGGGGATGGTGAGCCCCGCTAATGAGATCCCACCTTAGCAGTCCCTTGTGGACACGCGCCATTATTGCTTTGGACCTCCCTGACTTGTTGGAATTGCAAGCACTACCAAGAGGGGGCTGGCATCTAGCTAAGTTGCTGCTGCTGACGCTCCACTCAGCCCTCTTTCTGGACAGGGCACCCCTCCCTAACAGAACGTCCTTTAAACAAGTGGAAAACACCTAGGGGCGTCATTTCATGCCATTGGTTGCGAATAAGAAAGCCGAGCTTTCCCTATGGAAAACCCAAGAGCCAAGGGGAACCAAAGTCATTTGCAGAAAGTGTTTCGCGATTTCATACTCGGAAAACAGAAAAAAGAACCAACTGCCCTTGTATGAGGGGAAGCGTTCTACATGGGATCCTGGATCCCGAACAGAGCGTTGGGCCCATCTGCTCTCTCTTTCCAGCCAGTGGATGAATCCTGGCCACAAGATCCTTGACAAGGGTCACTCAGCCTGTGCTTCCAACATTCCCGGCCAAGAGCGAGCCTGGGGGTGCGGTGCGTAGAGCAGGGCGTCAGGAAGACCCGATTTCAAACCTCACCCCAGACACTTGCTAGTTGTGTACCGCTGGGAAAGTGGCCTGATTTCTGCTGCCTCGCTTTTCTGAACTGTCAAATGGGAATGAGAATAGCGACTGCCTTTCCAGGTTGTTGTGAGGATCCAAATGTAAGGGGCTTTGAGCTCACTGCTTGGCAGCTAGTAGCTACTTTATCAATGCTCGTTTTCCTCCTTCCACCCAATTGTGTTTCCTGGGGCTTCTAGCATTTTTTCTCTTGAATCCATTCTTAACATCATTGTCTGAGTACCTCCATTCAATAAAATGACGTGAAAGATCCCTTGTCCAAGCCAAGTCGGGCTCCTGGAACAGAGAATCCTAATAAAAATCTAAAAGGGGGGGGGGCAGCTGGGTAGCTCAGTGGATGGAGAGCCAGGCCTAGAGACGGGAGGTCCTGGGTTCAAATCTGGCCTCAGACACTTCCCAGCTGGGTGACCCTGGGCAAGTCACTTGGCCCCCATGGCCTAGCCCTTACCACTCTGCTGCCTTGGAGCCAATACACAGTAGTGATTCTAAGACAGAAGGTAAGAGTTTTAAGGAAAAAAAAATCTAAAAGGACACTGTGAAAATGTGATCAAAGTTTTGTAGGTCATCTGAGCTTGAATGTGGCAGGGTTAGGGTATATACTAGACCTTGTCTGGCCCAACTAAGGCTGAAGAAAAGGGTGGAGCCTTGCCCTGGCCGAACGTCTCAACCTGAGAACCGAAGCTAGAGATATGAACAAATGAAGGGAATTCCTAGCACACGGAAGAGTTAAGAGAAGTGGAGGAGGTAAATTTAGAAAAGAGTAATTCCACAATAAGTACAACCAGAGACTTAGGGAAAAAAAGTGGAGTCACCGCAAAGACCCCAAGGGTTGGATAGAAGGGTGGCAAGGGCATAATAAGAGGAGAAAAGCACAGGTGAGTTTCTTCTACTTGTCCTTCCATCCCAGACGACCAATCCTTTCCCAGGCAGAATATAGTGGCCACTCCTGAAGACAAACTGATTATCCCATGTTATACAGATTGTATGGTGCCATAGCACCAACCAATCAAATGGATGTTGTGGGTGTCTTGCTAGTTGGCATGGCTTCCGCCATCAGTGAGTATGGGAAGAGTCTTGCTGATGGGTTTTTCCATGTTGATATTTATTCAGAGGAGAAATGATGACTCTGTCACAAGGGAGAACATTCCTCCACATTCCTAAAATGATGGCAGATGGATGAATGAATGAGTGAATACAATAGGCAAAGCATTGGCAACAAACAGAAAGGTAAGAGTTCTGTGCTCTCAAAGGACTTACATTTGAATGAGGGCGACATGGAAGGAGAAGGTCCATAGTTCTTGTGGCCAGTGGAAAAGCAGATGGTCATCCTCTTCTGAATGCCATTTCTACCGCTTCCTGATGCTGAACCATTTGACCATGGGTCTTCGGCGGCCAGAACTTAACTTTCTGGGTCTCAGCCCCTGCACGGGTGGTGGCCAGCTTTATCTTCACAGAGGCTGCTTCTCAGGAGGTTGCCATCAGGGTCAGAGGGAACATGGCAGGCAAAGGTGGTGATGGTGGTGTGGTGTTGGCAGCAATGGGTTGACTTGCCTGGTATGTTCTGGCTCCAACCTCAGGGTGCCACGCTGCTTCAGCGAGGCTGGCCCGGCCACCCTGTACATAACAGTTGGTTGACAGATGGTGAACGTGGCTGGGCCCTTCTCCATAGGAATTGTTTCCTTGGGTGATGACTGTGAGGGGTAGTCTGGAAGCAAGCCCAATGGTCTGGGAGGGATCATTAGAAGACAAAGATGGCTTTATCAGTGTTTAGTCCTCCGATATCTAGGGGTGTACACCTAGAGGGAGTTTTTTTCTTCCCTTCCATGGGATGCTCAAAAAATCCCCTGAGGCGTAGAGTGGCTTATCTTTGCTGGGCTATTCCTAGAGCTTTCAATTCTTGCTCAGTCTGTCATTGGCTCTCACTGTCATCAGCTGTGCTGAGGATGTTGTAGGATATTCCAAAGTCACTGCATTGTATATACATCTGGGCCCCAAATTCCTCCTAGACATAGACCCTAAGGACATCAAAGGTATAGGGAAAGGAAAGGAATAACTAGAGCGCTTTGCTAAACATTTTTACAGGTATTATCCCTTTTAATCCTCACAGCAGTCCTGGGAAGTAGGCGCATTTTACAGTTGAGGCAACTGAGGTAAATAGAGGTTAAGTAACTTGCCTAGGGCCCTACAGCTTCAATATCTGAGGCTGAATTTGAACTTCGTTCTTCCTGACTTTAGGTCCAGTGCTCTATCCACTGCACCACTTTGCACACAAAGCAATATCCATATGTAGGAAGATACAGGAACAAGACACTGTTACCTGATTAATTATACTAATGCACGACTCCAGGCATGATACTCCTTTTGTCAAAAACCTTCATGGGCCCCCTTTCATCTGGCTCCAGATTTGTGGCAGTCAAAGTGGATTACTTTCTATTCCCCACCCTTGTCCTCTTGAACCCCTCCACAGTCTTGCTCTTGATTATTCTACCTATTCTAGTATTATTTTTTGGTCAATTAGTCATGTCCAACTCTTAGTGACCCCGTTTGGGGTTTCTTGGCAAAGATATTGTGGTCGTTTGCCAATTTTTTTAATCCAGCTCATTTGACAGATGAGGAAACTCAAATTCTTATTCTTATTATATTATTCTACCCAACCTTCATAGCTCCACTATCTCTAGTTTTAAAAAACCTTTACCTTCTATCTTAGAAAACTGTGTATTGGTCCCAAGGCAGAAGAACCATAAGGGCTAAGCAATGTGGGTTAAGTGACTTGCCCAGGGTCACACAGCTTGGAAGTGTCTGACTTCAGATTTGAACCCAGGGCCTCCTGTCACTATCCACTGGACTACCTATATGTCCCCCTAATATCTCTATTGAAGGCCCTTTGTTTTGTCCTTCAAGTCCCAGTTCAGATGAATTCTTTCCAACTCTCTCCTCCCTCCAACCCCAGTTAAAGAGAGGCTTTCCAAAAGTTGAGTTGCTTTTGGAGGGGGTGGACAGAGACAAGATGACTTCTTGTTGCATTTGTTGTAGCAGGGTTTTCTTTGGGGTTGGACCATATATTTGCTGATATCCCACCCAATTCTAAACTTCTACAAGTCTGCAAACATTGGTTCCTACCCTTGAGCAGCATATAGTATAAGGCACATAAAATTTTCCAATCTGATGACTTTTTCTGTGATTTAAGAAGACACAGGGGGGAAATGAAGTTAATGTGTGACTCTGATTTTGACATTGGGCCAGTATAAAATTAATGGGAAAGTCATATTTTCTGTTAATTCTATTAATTATCCACTTGCTAAAAAGACCATTTTCCACCCTGTACAGAGATCATCATATTCCCCCCCCCCCCAACCAGAAAGACCATAAATTTCACCAGCTGGTTTTCAACGAGAAGCAACATCAATCATTTTCTCCTTGGGGCTTTATAAATGTTGAGATAGTAGTCTGACACATGAAACACAGTCCGTGTAGTTATTCAAGCGTTCTTTCTCAAACATGTCTTAATGATTTGTTATTCTATTCCCTTTTATAAGTCATGAAGCAATGTTCCAACAAGTGAGAGGGCAGCTGTTTCTTCATGAGCGTAATGTCACTGGAGTTGAGTATGTAAATCTTCATTTGAAAGTTAAGCATTAGATGAATTATTTTGCAGATGGAAGGTAAAAGAGATATAAAATTCTGTCTACCTTTAGATCTTTTTATATTCAGTGAATTAAGATGAAATTGATACCACTTCAGAATTTTACCCTCTTAAGAATTGGAAAGAAAAGCATAGAAAATATTGGCCCACTAAGTCTTTTTGGGGGGTATGTTTAGCCCGGAACTCCCTCAAATTCTAACCCCCACCAAACTATATCCCAGTACTAGGTATGCTTTGGGTCAAGATCTAGCTAGAACTTTAGCTCACAAGATCTTATCTGATAACTTCTTTCTTCCAGATCAAGTCAGAGGACACATTAACTAAAATAACAAATATTTTATTAAATAGAATTATTTTATTAAATTATTTTATTAAATAGAAGATAAAGCACAAGGAAGATTTCTTTGTCTCTTCCTAACCACAAACTCCATAGATTCTCATACCAGTGATGGGAAGAAGATAACATGTAAGATAGAGGACTCAAGCTTTGTGTCCTAGCTGGAACTTCTCTTCATGTGGTACTCTCCTAAAGAGCTATTAATATAATTTGCAGGACTCTTTTTAAAAATAGAGTTTTCTATTGAGCTACTATTTCCATTTATTGAGCCACTACTGTTGTTTCTTCCCTGAATTGCCCTTACCTTGTAGACTCCTTGCTATAAGGGATTTGTGCATTTAGCCCAAAGCTTTAGGGGTATTTCAGTACTTTTGTGAGTAAGACCCACAGCTGCACATAGGCAGCATACTGAGACTACCTTATTGTCAGCTCAGCCCTTTGAATGATTTTGCTTCCCTTTTACATCCTGTTTTACTCAGATTGACCCAATATTTGCCCTTGCTTTTTTGGGGGGGGAGTCTTGATGTATTTTCATGGGAATAGAGTTTCCAAGGTGAGGAAACTTACTCTTCCATTATAGAACAACATATGGTATACAATTTAAGCGTTAAGTAGTATAAGAATTTAAAATGTAGATTTTTATGTTAATATGAAAGTTCTAAAGTAATATTGTGGTTGCCGATTTAAAAAATTAACTCTTAAGTCATGAGTATGTTAGCTGCTCTTAACAATTTAGTCTAATAGAGATATGGTAAAAGAGAGAAATGTAGGAAGGAAGTAGAAAGTATTGCCTAACTAGATACCCTGTAATTTCTGTCTGAAGAAGTCCAGCTCACCATCCAGAAAAGCCTCTCAAATCCTGATCTCCATGTGGAGTCGTGGTAGTCTCTTAAGCCAGGATTCCTGGTGGTGTCTTCAGCAAGGGTTCCACCAATGCAGCCTCCTCCAGGAAAGGAAGGCCTCTCTGGAACCAATCTCTCCAGAAGCCAGCAAAGGAAGGCCAGCTACTCACCCAGCAAGCTGACGCAGGATTCAGGGAAAGAGTCTCTTCCTTCAGTCCAGCTCACTGACACAGAGTGTCCAATGATGAACTCCAAAGTAGAAGAAGTTCAAAGGAGAAGTTTCTTGGACAGGAAGATCAGGGCTTTTTATAGTCCTTTTTCCACGTCACTTCCTGTCTCTTCCCTACTTTATGGGAACCAATCACAGTCTTTCAATTTGCCTAGCACTGCCCAGAGACAGGGCAGTGGCTTCTGGAGTTATCACCCACTTCAGCAAGTGACTTGGGAACTCTCTTAGTGTCAAGTAGGGGTACTTTGAGTTTTTGATTTGATTAGCTAAAAATAGGCAAGGGGAGAGTTAATCCTATCTTCACAGTAGATCACTGAGAGGTAAGTGACTTATCTAGGTATCACCCAAACTATATGTATCAGGGACAAGATTTGAATTCAGGCTTACTGGGCTCCAGGACCAGTTTTCTGTTTATTTTCAAATGCTGTCTTGCTATTTGGGTTGGGGCAGAAAATTCCATTTCTCTCTCTCTCATCATGCCCCTAGCAGTTTACACCAAGGCCATACAGTTATCCTGGATCTTTACCAATCAGCTTGGGGAGCACAGAGTGGAGTGGGTGTTTTGTCCTGCCTTTTTCCTACTATACTCAGCTCTGCTCCTGCTGTACTGCTAAGAACAACAATGGCATGTTGCTCCAACCCAAACTGCACTCTCAGTGACTAATAGAATAGAGTCTTAGAAATATTACAGAAGAAATTGCATTATTTCACTGGATTTCTGGGAACCATGTTTTATTTCTTCTATCCCCTTAGACTTCTCAGGGAGTGTCGCATCAGCCCCTTGATTTGGCTCACCTGTTTGTGGCCTCTACTTTCATCCTTGAGACTTCCCAGGGAACCCTTAACAAGCCCTGGATCCAGCCCCCAACCCACAGCCTCAGCCTTTTCCCCTGAGACTTCCCAGGGAGTCTCATGCCATCCTAGGATACAGGTGTGAATTTTAGATTTTCTCTATTTTGCTTAGTCTAGCACCCAGGAATGTCTACACCCATACTTAAGGATTAAGTGTCAGGGAGGAAGGCCTATGACTGACATGTGCTAGCAAGTGACAAATCAGAACCAACTGACTGACCCCTGAGCTGCCTAAGCCAAGCTTAAGCCACCATTGGCACATGTGAGACACAGGAAGTGACATAAAGAACTGCCTTTATATTTTGCATCACTTCCTGTGGGGAGGGAGCTTTGGCGGAGTTGACCCTGGAACTGGAACCTAGAGGATTTCCTCAGACTGCTTCCTTGAGACGGTCACGTGGTGAGTGATAAGACTGACTCTCCTTTCCCTTGGCTTTCTGGGGAGGCCCCCTTGGCCAAGGCCTCTGAACTTCTGCCTGGCTCAGCCCAAGCTAGAGCAGTTTAAATTCTCCCCCCCCCCCCCTTCTTAATTTCTTCCTCCTATTGTAGATAGACCACCATAAAGTTCATTCTGACTTGAGTGCTTCATTGGGATTTAGAAATTAAATACCTGGTGACCAAGTAAATTTATATTCAGTCTCAACCCTAAATTTACCCTTAACACAGGTCTGATGCCCATGTCCTCTGTCTTTGTTTTAGGAACTTCTTCAGCATTTACGAGGTTGTTCCAGAATCAGTTTATCAGTAACTGCCTCCTATCCCAAGGGATCTCTCTCTCTCTCTCTCTCTCTCTCTCTCTCTCTCTCTCTCTCTCTCTCTCTCTCTCTCTCTCTCTGTGTCTCTCTCTCTCTCTGTCTCTCTGTCTCTCTCTTTCTCTCTCTCTCTCTCTCTCTCTCTCTCTCTTTCTCTCTCTCTCTCTCTCTATTTCTCTCTCTCTCTCTCTCTATCTGTCTGTCTGTCTATCTATCTATCCCTCTTCACCTGCTCCTGCTTGCCATGAGTTAGACTCATAGGACTCAACATTACCACTTACAAAAAGGTTGGCCATCAAGGGAGGGCCCTGAATAGTTTGTTTATAAATCTTTCTCAATAGAATTCTCTCTAGTCATTAATGGTATGACTCAGTGCTCTACTCACACTTCATCTACTCACTCCATCCTAGTGATTCTGAACTGTTCCCCATCCTCCACTGTGTGCTCCTTTAATCCCATCCACCTCAACCCTGCCTGCACAATCTCCCATTCTTAAGCTAGTCACCCCTTCCACTGTGTTCTCTGAAATGTTTGCTTCAAAGAAGACAGACTTACTTTCATCTTCAACCTTTTTCTTTCCTCACTCCTTCCAACTTCTGATATTCACTGACATCTGACTCCATCTTGATGATGGGGCATCTCTGTCCACTCTTTTCAGTACCCCTTACAGTTTTGTTAATTTCCTTTGACTTATTGGTCAATTGGTAGAGGAACCAGAAAACTCTTTGATTCCCATTGCCACTTCCAAATTATCCCCTTATCACTATCATGCAATATCTTCTCTTCTTGAGGTTCATTCAAAACATATTTATCATAATCAAGATTCAGGTAGATGTTATCTACTCACTCCCAGGATGCTTTCGTTCCTTCTTCAATGAGTTCAGCACTGACAGTTCTGTAGGAGGATAATGCAATGGGTACAATGCTATCCACAAAGAGTAGCATATAGACAGCCTCCCCATCCACAGAGCATTTCTCTTGACTGTGTCCTGGTCACTGTTCTGAGTATCTTCCATAGCAGTGGAGAACAGCTTTGGTGAGCATGCATGAACCCGTTTTGTGCTTTATGATGCTTATTGATGACTATTTGTTCCTTATGATATTTACGATCAGAGGGTTATTCAATAGTGTGACTTCTGTTATAGTTTTCAAAGAATCTTGAATGATTTTGACATATGGATGGGAGACATCTTGTTCTAAAAAAATCTGCAAAGAAGCATTTCTTCGAATGAATCAACTACTATTTCATAATCAACAATCAACAAGCACACTGAGATGTTAGACTCTCTTTCAGTCAACTGGGAAGTGGTAAAGATGTGGTCCTTTGCTGAATTTAGCTTGTAAAAGCCTACTTGTTCCCATCGTTAATAATATTTTCATTAAAAATATTAAGTATTTTGGGAGGGATTGAGTTGGATAATGTTAACAACAAATATTTGGTTCTATAGTAGTTTCTTACCAAATC